>NC_140911.1:10039230-10341730 GCF_045865225.1 Trachurus japonicus
AATAACCCCTATGTCTTTGCAATTCCAATCACCCCTTTTGAAACACATCAGTTGTTTCCTTAGCATATGAATTTTAATAGCTCTTAGTGTACTGTACATTTATAGTGTGCTGTTCATGCTCCACTGCAAGACCTTGGTTAACGGCTGCTTTTATCATTTTCCACCTTTGGTCTGCCGGTGCTCCATGCTCTCACCACCACATATCACACAGAGCGAGTAAATGCCACCGCAAACCTGTCACTGCGTTGTCAGTATTTGTTGTTTAAGTAGTAGCAGAGAGAAGAAGGGCAAAAGTGAAGGGAGTAACCCAGTTTCCTGGCCTAGATACCCGGACCTATGTGAAACGTCCTCTGCTGAATTCCCCTCGGTTTTGGTCTGACCTTGATGTCGATCAGCAGTAATGTGACTGCCGCTGATGAGGCCTCTACAGTAACGTGGGTGTGTTTCTATGACCAGTATTAACCTATGTGTTCTGCTCTCTATCAGCAGCAGCCGGTCACAGCCTGTCTGTTGAGTGCAGCCTTCTTTGGTGCCCTGGGGTCATCTTTCCTTTACGGCTACAACCTCTCCGTGGTCAACGCTCCTGCTCTGGTGAGTCACACTGTTAGGCTGCCTTGCTTAACGCTGCAAGAAATAGATAAAAAGTCACGTTAGGTGGTGTTTCAGAACCAGGTTTACTGTAAATAAAAGTTATACTGTAATAAGTGAAAGTTTGGTGCTGCAGAGACCGATTCATCAACCCTGTCCATTTCATTGTCCAAAATGCACACACCTGAGTTTATAGACACATGGCATAGTTATGCTAAATCCTTAGACTGTAAATAAAGATGTAGCCTCCATGACCATCACCTATAGGTTTCTTAAGATTAGTTTTGAATCGTGGAGCACCAGTGTTCGGTGCATGCTGGTTTGTGACAAGGTTATGGTCAATAGCTTCACAAACCAAAGCAACTTGAAGCCTCTATGAAATTTATAGAGTTCACTCCCCATACAGTTTGTCCAGAAGGAGGAAACCATCTGTGGGGACTATAACTTTTTGTTGTACCAGGCTAATATGTTTGTTTCTCATGTAAAGTCGGGAATTTGAGTCAATGGGGATTGACTCGTTTTTGGAGCCAACCTCAAGTGGCAATATGAAGACCTGCTGTTTAGCTTCGGGTTGCTTTAAGGCCAAACCCAGATGCAGACCCCACAGAGTGATCTGATATTGGACTGTGCAGGGTAACACATTGTCGTTTAATGATACTTTAATCCCACGTGCATACAAACGCAGAGGGGAACTTTTAATCTCAAAAGCGGCATCATAATCACCTCCAAAAGTTATTATTGTGTGCAAATAGTGGAGCTGCTGGAGTCTGATTAACTTTTTATTGTTTAATGTGACCGTATCTGTAGTTTCAGATTGAGGTAAATGTAATTAAGTGAAAGTGAATATGTGTTTACTGGGTATATTGAGGTATTATGTCAAAAAGAAAAAATGAAAGACATCAGCTGGAAGACAATTATATATATTTGATATCTCCTGGACTAGGTATATATTTTCACAGTCTGAATCTTTAACTGATGAAAATGAAATTGCAGTTTTAAAAAGCTTTCATGCACCGGTGCAGTTGCAGAGTGGTGGCACTTTCGGATGAAGGAAAGCATTTTCAGGTCACATTTCTCATTCTGGCCCCATGTTTGTTTAGAGGTAATTAGATGCCCCCATAGGTCATTTAATTAGTATTCAAGCTGTATGACTCTTAGCTCTGCAGTTACCAATACAAGTATAGAAATACAGATAGTTCACTGAAAAAGACTGAGCCTTATTCAGCTCACTTTTTCTGTCTGAAATTCAGATTGATACATTATTTGGTAATTGAGTCTAGTTGAACAAAAGGAAAGAACTACAATACAAAAAAAAGCATTTTGTGTAAAACATAAGAACATTAGATCCTCCATGCTTAATTTGCAACAATTAAATTTAAACAAGGAAAAGACACGTTTCAATGTTTTCCATTCAGCAAAACGGCCCCAAACTTTTCTGCCGCTAAAAGAAAATTTATTGAGGTTTAAAAACTCTTAGTGCAGTTTTATATCCCAGCCCTCAGGCTAATTTTCTCTGATTGTTTTTTTTAAGGGATCAAAATGAAAATAAAGCAGATTTCAGATAAAAAATCATAAATGAAAACAAGAAAATTGGACCAACTTCTCACATAAGAAACCCAAAACTGCTCTCTTCTGGAGTGAAAACATCAGGTCCAAGTAGTGTCAAATGGAGATTGAATTCCTACCACCTCAAATAATTAGCACAAGGGTTTTCAAGAAAAAGAGTCATTCTACTGTTCTTCCTAAATATGTGACATTAGGAGGTTTTATAGTTTAATGATTTAGGTACAAGCTCATATAAGTCAGTGTTTAATGTGTGTTGTCACAGTAACATGACCTGCTGTAACGAAAGAGGGAGGGGATTCTGAATGACACATGTTTGGTTTACAACATGTTATGATGTCAGCTGCTTTCATGTGATGGATAAGAAACTGATCGATTGGGGTTTGTGAGTTAAGGAAACTAGACAACATATTGTTAGTGGTGGTGATTGGTAGGGTGAATTCAGAAAGAAAGAGCCACTGCTGGTTAATGCAGTGCTGCTGAGGAAACAACCATACATTTTCTCATTACTGTAAAGACCATCATCTCCAATTTGCCCTCAACCCATCATCAGGAGCAGGTGCATGAGAGAAAAAAGAAGTCGCCATTAAACCCCTGCTTGTGGTCACAGTCATAAAGAACCAATTCATGTGTCCCCAGCGTCCTCACTGAGAATGTCCATTCTCTTTGGGCCCTGATGTTGTAGCCTAGTCTTTTAATGTTTCTAATAAGGGGCTGGTGATTAGCTCTTAATTTAGAAATAACACAATCATTTCTGTTGCACCTGATGTAGCAGTGCCCAAGTGGTTTAGGGGATTACTTTAGTGAATGACCTCTCAGATGTCCCCCAAATTTCTTAGTAACAACTTTCTCACAGAACAAGATGTTAAAACTTCACAAAGCTATAATTTCTCAAACTATGATGAAACTTTCCTGCAAAGCACTTTCCACCATGATCACAAAACCAAACCTGCATTACGGTAATTTGATTTTGTGTGCTATCAATAGAAGCATAGCCTTTAATTGCTTATAGGCTTCTTTTTTCTACATATTGTTTGCACAAAATTAACTCAATTGCTAATCAACAGCCAGGGAAATGTGAGTTTTCTCTCATTAATGCAGTAGTTCCACATTATGTGCATTATCTCGTGTATGTTGCTTATCCTCCTTCATAGCTTCTGCTCAGCAGGAGCACGGCCTGATCATTAAGCTCGCGCTGACTCCTCTCCCAGCGCTGCAGGCGTCCACCGCCTCCTGTTCTTACTAAATTAAAAAAATAAACCTACGAGCTGCTTCCATCTTCTTTTATGTTTGCCACCTGCTGCAGCATTTAAGGTTCATTAAGGAACTGACCTTATACACCCTACATATCGTAAAATATAGGGTTAACCACAGAAAAAGCAGGCACCATAAACGTTTAAATATCATGCCATTAAGAGCCAATGGTCTGGTTTCTTAAATGTCATGCGAATGAGAAACCTGCCTGGGCATGATTAGATAGGCCTAGTAGATATTTAGACTGCTTTATAGAGTTAGGACAGTTTTATTTTTACTCAGAGCTCAATGTAATGCCACTGCACTGTCAGAAATAAAGACTGACTTAATTTAAACCAAAAACTTGCCACAGCTTACAAGGCTAACTCAGGTTGTATGCTGCATGCAAGCAGCAAACCAGCAGCATGATTCCCGAATTTCCGTACTGTAATTTCCAAGTTTGAACTATGGATCATGGTTTGAAGCTGTCCAATTAATTTTTTAACTCTGAGTTTCTTCCGAGTTGCGAGTTGTCTTGAACGCAGACCAATACCATGGTAATCGGTGCAGACTGCAGCGCATAGAATAGAATAGAGAATAGAGATCATCCCTAGGAGGGAAATTCAAATCAGTAGCTCACACGACAATGACACAAAAAAGAAAGAAAGATGAACACAAAAACATTTTAAGAAGTGTTATATAACACTCTTTCAGTTCTGCAGGTCAGGGAGATGGACATGGCATGGCATAGGCTACCAATGACTTGTGACTTCACTTGGACTTGATCCTTTAAACAACAACAACAACAACTTTGCTCTGGATGATCAAAATGTAGCCTATTGTTTGCTTTCTTTTTAGTCCCATCCCCCACAATTAGGCTACATTGATGATATTATATGATTCACTTAATATTATTTTTAGCCAAAGGTCATATTCATAACCGTAAATTCACTAATCAAACACGACAAAAACATGGTATGTATATTTATATTAGTCCGTTTTTTTAACAGATTAAAAAATAAATAAATAAAAACCTTTGCGCGACGTTTCCTGTTACGAAAACAGCCCGCGACGTGCGCGCGCTGGGCCAGAGATCGTGGCCGCACGAGGAACTGCGTCCTCATGGAAACCTTGCTGTACCAGAGCAACACGGATGCTGAGGTCCAGCTAGAGGGGCTAAACATGAATAACTCGAGGAAGCTAGGCGGCGGTCTGAACTGTTTAGACCTAGGCCGACGAATCACGGTGCTGGGACACCGCCAGTGCCACTGATATTCGCCTATGAGTGACCGCAGCCACGTTCAGCATTGGTAGGTGATTATCCTCCTTCGCCATAGGTGTATGACTGCATCATGGATGTATTCTTATAGATCCATGGAGTGCAGCCTTTACTGCCGTAAAGGGCGTGTATGCGCCGGTAGTGTTTTTGTAATTACGTAGAATTCATCTAGGGGTCGACATAAGTCACACACTTTTGTAGCTAATTCATGCAAAATGCATCCAAGCAGATTTAGTGAAATTCGATGAGAAACAGCCTGTTGCAAATGCAGTCGAGGCATGTAGTTAGGTGATAGGCTATTCTTAATAGGTCTGATAGCTGCATCATCTGTAGCTGGCCGTGGTAGGCTACTGGAGCAAGGTAGAACCTTTACAGTCTATGGGTAGAACCCAAAAAACAACACAGTTCAGCATTTTTGTCTTGGTTGTGGGTCATTGATAAGGTCTGTTTTAAGTTATTACACAGATATATAATTGTACATTTACATACATAAAAAACAGATATTGCACTGTTTTTAGCTTGGCATTATAGACTATCATATAAAAAAAGAGAAGTAACAAAATGTGTTTAAGGAGTAGCAGTGTAATAGGCTACTATTTCAAGTTACTGTAGTGCATGTTTAACCGATTTCCACGATTGTGGAGGATTGCTTTAGTGCAGGGAAGAAGAGGGGTAGGTGAACCCATGACTAACTGAGCTTGGTGTTTTGTTGGTGTGAGCTGTTTGAGCTTGGTGATGAAAAATCTTTAGAAACTAGTGTAACCTGTGACCCACCGTTTCTTTTTTTTCTCCAATAAAGGAAGGAGATATTTGTCTTTTCAGAGCTCTGCCATCACTTTAGCGTCACACGAAAGGCAACTTTTCAATCTAATACAACAAAAAAAACTCTTCCACTTGCAGCTATTTTCTCTGACGTTGTCAAGGACAGCCATATCACTCCTGAGCCACAGAAGACAAAGAAAATTACTTTGCTATGAGTGCCAGCTCTGCTTTTAGCTCCATCAGGAGCATGTCAACACAGTGGCTCAGGCTTTTATCACTACATGGATACTATTTTAAATGCTCTTTTGATGTATAATAATTCAACAGATTTTCATTTCATAATCGTGAGACAGCAAGTGTCATTAAAAATGCAAGACAACAAAAAAAACAAAGCAATATAAAAAAAAACAAGGTAATTTTATTTTTAATGCTTTTGGACTCACACATTAATCTATAAGGACACTTCAATCAAAGCTTGAGTGCTTTGAAACATTTGATGGGAATTTCAAACACAGTATTCATTGACTCATTAGAGGATGTACTTCAATCAATTCATTTTCTTAACCCAGTCACACACTTTGCTCTCTGGGTTTGACTGGCTGTATTTTTACTTTGTGAGTGTCTGCAGTTAAGTACGGTCCATTAAGAGAGTGTTCACACCCCTTACAGTGTTTTTTGCACATTGTGTGATGTTGCAGCCTTAAATAAAAACAAACATTTTCTCTCTTCAATCCACACTCAAAAAATGAAAAAGACTTTATAATTTCCTCATCCGTTAAAAGGGAAAAACCTAATAAACTTATAAGTATTAAGACACTTATTATGAAAAATGAAATTCAGCACAGGTGCTCCTGATCACCTTTGAAATGATGCTGCTTCACCTTAATTGGATCCACCTGTGATCAATTGAGCTGATTGAAACTCACTCTTTATATACATTCTTATTTATATGATGGTTGTTTTTGAATTTCAGTGTTAATTTTTTACCCTTGAGAATCTTGAAAATATGATGCATTTTAAACGTGACTCTCTCCTATGCCTCTCTTGTTTTGCAGTACATTAAAGCTTTCTATAATAAGACATGGATCGAGAGATATGGGGAGCCCATTGGAGCAGAGACAGCCACCCTCCTCTGGTCCATCACAGTGTCCATATTTGCCATCGGAGGGCTTTTCGGCGCACTGTCCGTCTCTTTTATCATCAAAGTGCTTGGAAGGTGAGCTGCTTCATATGTGCTCATAATGATAACATGCATCTCTGCAGAGTGCTGGCCCTGGACCCATATCGTGAAATGAGATGATGGATTCAGCCAGAAAACTTGGGGTTTCACACAGGCTTTAGACTTAACAAAGCTGCACTTTTAGCTGGAGCATGAATGCTAGTGTGTGCCTCTGCTTCAGTTGACAGTACTGGATCAAAATGTGTAGGATAAAGAACCTGTGAAATTGATCAACTGATTTGAAAAATGTAGTCATGAACCAATGTACTGCAGCTAAAATACATTTGGAAATAAAGAGGATTAAGATGGACAATTTAAATAAATCACTTTATTCCCATTTTATACTGGATCAGAATACATTTAGAAATGTATTATTAACTAATATGTATTAATAGTTTTCATCTCTTGAATTGGCAGCAGAAATAATTTTCTGGAAATATTACATTATAGTTGCAAAAAAAATATAATCCATTATTTTTCTGCACTGAATCTGAAGCATGAGTCAGCAAATAGAGAGGTCCAGAGGTTAAATTGACCCTCATGGCCACACAAAACTAGGCAAGACACTGCAATTTTTCCTGTTGTAGTTCAAACTGAAATACTACACATTGTGAGTTTTTTTTTTCGCTGCCTGGCTGGAAGTACAATGCTCCCTCTTCTTTCCTTGTCAGGCTCCAAGTTCTCACCTTCTTTTATTACCTTCTACACTTCCTCTCTTCTTTCTCTGACTGTCTCTTTAATTCACTGTCTGCGACTGTCACCTCAGCAAGAAATGGAGGACGTTACTTGTGCTGTACATGGAAACTTGCCACTGCACAGAACAGGAGAAGACATATTAACTCTTCTCAGGGGAATTTTGTAATTGGGTTTAAAACGACATCCCTCAAATACACAACACAGTCAGACAGGTTTTGATTCAGCTGCCTGGCTGAATATTAGTTTTATAGGTGCTGTTGGATGTGGATAGAGATCAAGGTTTTGATTTAAAAATTTTTAAATGACTTACTCAGATCATCTACTGTAGTAAATCTTCTAGACGTTTTATGTTCTTTCTCCTTGCCTCTTGTCGTGGCCCATTTGGCTTGATTAAGGTTTAATTTAGGCTCAGATCTGGCACTGAAGCTGGAGCTCAGACGGGTGTAAGGCCAGAGGTGGCTGTGTATGAGTAGTGGCTGAGGCATGGCATCATCCTGGACCATGGCTGACCCTCTTGTGGCAGCTATTTGAACTGTAAATGAACTGTGACTCTTTGCAGAGTTAAAGTGGCCAATGTGTCCCGACCGGCACTGGGCCAAACCATTTTATTTTTTTGGCTGCACCGCTAACAGCTGGATGAACAAACAAGTGGACAGTGACAGACAGGTTGTGATGTGGAGCGAGCAGGTACAAACACAGGAACATGGGCAGATAATCTGACAGGTTTAAGCACTGGCAGGGAAAATGGCAATTGTCAACAGGGAGGGAAGCTCAGGTCATTGAACAGATACATCTGACAGTGCAGAGAGTCTGAGGACATGGCTTGGATGGATGGAAAGTGAGAGCCAGTGGCCAAAATAAACAAGGCTGAGGCGGGAACAGTAACAGAGGGGATGTTGGGTCCAGAGCAGAGAACAAGAGAGCACAAATACGAATTGTGACAAATGAGGCAGATTAGCTGTGTTTTTCTCTGTTAAACTAGACATTAATAATGTCTAAAGATATGTCTCATGCCCCCTACTTTAACTTAGATTGATGATGCTTGTGTGCAGTCATGAGTATTTAACATAATTAATTATTTAACAGGAAAATATTTAAAAGGCATTTATGGGGAAAAAAATTGCAGTATATTTAAATGTGTCATATTCCACAGCAGCGTTGGTGGGCGGGGCACAAGGCTTCATCAAAATTTTAATTAGGAAGTTAGTTAGTGAAGGTGCACTTCCAGCCTGTTGAACAATAAAGCAGAGTATTTTTTTTCACATAGTTACGCTGAACTGTTTCCAGATGTGGTCAATCATGATTCACCAGAGAGGAAAACTGCAGGTAGAGGCTTCACCAATGTTTTCCTCTTTAGTGTGCACTTACAGACACTCAGAAGCAGTCGGTGGGTTGCGCTCATTACGTATGAAGAGCTGGAGTTACCCTTCACTTGTCTTGCCAGCTGCTGTGGAGGACCCAGTGTGACACTCATCAGTTGTTTTCCCGTAAAACCTCTCACTTCACTGGAAGGCTTTCTGAATGACACAGCTCGTCCTATAAAGTACCAGCAGTAATGAATGTTGACACAGATGCAAAGCTACTGTGGCCTTGATCTCCCACTGACCACACAGTTGCATGTTGCCTTGTATTTTTATTTTAAAAAATGGCCGAATGTAATCTCTGTTTTTGAGTTGAAAAGTTACAGACATCCATATGTCACCTATTGAGGTGGTTTGACAACATATTCTGCCCTGTGAGATGCAGTCTGGCAGCCAGTTTCAGCTCAGCTGTGTTGTTTTACTGCACTGGTGCAGGACTGCAAAGCCGTACGTCCTGCTGCTCCCTCAGGGACACACCACAGCACAGGGACCTCAGTGCTCTGAAATAATATACGTTCAAACGAATCCAATATCCATTAATGATGAGGATGTCACTGTCGGAGCAGAGAAAGAATTTCGAAGCTTTCATTCTGTGTCATTTAGGGAAATTAAGATGCCCTTAAGATTCACCTTGGATTTCTCAGGTGGTGATCTTCTCTCTGATGATGAGGCTGAAACCCATTATTCATTCTTCCTCCACATCCTCTGCTCCACATCTGTGGGCCAGCTGCTGCTTTTGCAGAATGCATGTGAAAGGTTGAAATTCAGATGTCAGGGAGAAGAGTTGAATATATATTAGTAGATGAGGGCACATGGAGCAATCTAAAAGAGAATCACTTCAAAGGGTGACCAAGTGGTTCATTAAAAGTTTGCCAGCAAAGCTCAGGGAAATGTGCGTTTTTCTTTTCTTTTCTTTTTTTTTAAGTTAAGAAGTTTGAATATTTTAACTGGGGGACATTCTTTGTTGTATACAGATTCTATGAAGGTCAGAGGGGTTACATTTGTTCACAGTGAGAAGTTGAGAACACACATTTATCTCTGTACTAAAGCAAACAATGAAGATTATGACGCTGCTGCTGTTGTGTCTGTGAGTGGATGTGACAAACACTGAAGTGTTTCTTTTGACAGGGTTGAGTGAACAAGCATTCAACTCAGTTCAGACCTGACAGCTCTTGAGACAATCTCAAGTGTGATAAGAGAAGAACAGCCCGACAACAAAAGTGCTGCTACAAATGACACCAAAATCAGCTGGGGAAAAAAAATACTGTTTCCATCAACCTTTACCATTGGATAGTAAAACTCCTCTGTGTCCTCCAACAAATACTAATTTGTATTTCATCCATCACCAATGGACCAATCACATCTTAGCAAACACCAAGAGTTCCTTAAATTGATCTTTCTTACAAAGCTTCCCAACAATCCTCCAACTGTTCTTATCAATCTCCATCTCATTGATACAGGAAAGAACAGGTTTTGGTTTCCACTAATCAGCCCAACACTGATCGTAAATCAATCATACCTATAATCAATTACTGACCGTTTTAGTTTGAAGACAAAACCAATATTTACTTGTTGACTTAAGAGCTCTTCAGTGAATACTGGATGTTTTTGTGAGGTTTGAAGGTTACAAGTCAATGAAAGTGTATGAAAGCCAAACACAAACACCACAGGTTGTTGCTGTTGAGGGGAAACTGTAGATATTGAACTGAAACTGATTTCTTTACTCATTATTTGCAGGTTGTTCTTCATGTTCTGATATGAAATGTGACAAATTGTTACTATGACCATAGAATTAGTCTTGTCTTTGCTGGCTGTTTGAGGGCATCCTATTAATACATTTAGAAATATTATGTTGGTGCTCTGAGCTCGGGAGTGGTGCCTGAAGGCACCATTAGTTTTAGTCTGGTGAGGAGAGGAGGCCCAGATTCAGCCCGGCCGTTCAGGTTCTCTGAAGCAACCATGTTACTGGGCTGACATTTATTTATGTAGTGAAACAGATTTATTTTTCTACTTTGTGCTCTTTGAACTCTTCTACATTATTCTACATTGTTATACATAATGATTCTACATTAAAGCCGCTGTGACCACTCTGACCTCTGCTAGGGATCTTGTTGAAATGCATAACAGGTTGTATAATATGTCCACTATACAGTATATGCTTATATAGTAGACGTTTTGTATTCTTGCAGCACTTTCTAACTATATTTTCCTTTTGACTATAGAAAGGGAACCTTGCTGGTGAATAACAGCTTTGCTATAATAGCTGCATTGCTGCTTTCCCTGGGTGAGATGGCCAAATCATTTGAGATGCTCATCGTCGGCCGCTTCATAATGGGAGTTGACTCTGGTAAGTGTTTCTGTTAACTCAAGCATCACCGAGCAGAATAGAAAGGTCACTGTGACAAAATGCGTTGTCTTCTACCTTGACTATAGAAATAAATAAATAAATAAAGTACAGACATCGGACTGGTTCAAAATTTAGTCTAAATTTATAGGAAAGTACCCGCATTCAAACATGTGGCAGCTTAAACGTCCATGCACATTAGTTAAGATCCCAAAACCTCATTATTTTTAAATAAATGTATTTATCACAACACGGCACACTGCACAACAGCTTTAACAGATCAGTCTTCAAACTATCAAACATACATTTATGTATATGAATTGCTAAACACTGCGTCAAAGATCATGCTAATTTTATCTGCGCTCTAATTTCAAAATAGTTAATGACGACAATCTGAAATACACACAAGTACTGCATACATATCCCTGTCATTTGTGTATTTTGTTGCCTGCAGACACACATTTTAACGAGACGAAACAGTAGATAAACTGTCAGCACACAGCAGAGAAGAGAGAAAGCAAGAAAAAAAAACACATTTGTTTTCCAAGTCACTTTGCATAAAGTGGAGATTTTTTTCGGGAGAAATAAATGGAGCGTGAACCTTACAGGAAGTTTGACATCTTAATACTGAGGTACAGCTCAGTTTTGGTAACAACCTCTCATTACATGTGCTTGACTCTGAATATGCCCAGTTGCAATCAGTGACTCACACTGACAGTCAGAGCAGAGCACCATCCCTTGCTTACATTTTCTAAACCCATAGACTGTAGACTCTAAACCAGTGATCATCAACTGGCGGCCCGCGGGCCGAATCCGGCCCGCCGAACCTTCCAATCCGGCCCGCGACTGAGTTCTAATAGTTAACAAGTAGCTATTATATTTCTCGGTCTCTGTTGGTGTGCACCTGCAAGTCAATGCGCTGGGACACGCAGACACCCTTTAAGTGTTAGTGTGCACCTGTAACTTACGTGCACGTTATTAGTGTTGTTGACCATTTTCGATGCTCAGGTCATATGTATAAGTATCCATGGTGATGCCCCACGGATGGCAATGGAGCATAACCCTAACCCTCAAAAATGTAGCTTGAGGTTTCATCTCATCAGTGTAGGTGTTGGGCTTCTATTTCTGTGCTTCAACGTCTGCATTCGATTGAGTGGCTTGCACATGATCTCACAGCGTTGTTTCCGTCCTGACAGGTATAGCTCTCAGTGCCCTCCCCATGTACCTGGGAGAAATCTCGCCAAGACACATCCGAGGGTCCATCGGCCAGTTCAACTCCATCCTGATCTGCTTGGGGGTGTTCACAGGACAAGTGCTGGGACTGCCTGAGCTGCTGGGCCAGGTCAGTGCTGTTAAAGATCAATAAGACAGAAAATGTTTTTTTTAAGAGACATTCAAAATTGGTGGTTACTATTCCTGGAGTCAGAAAATCTAAATTTGGACAACAAAACGGAGCCTGACTGGAGCTACTGTAATATGAGGTGTGCAAGAGACACGTCCAATAGAATCCTCAGTTGTTGTTTTTTTTTGGCTTTTTGTGGAGAAGATTTATTGTCTTTGTCTGTCTGGAGAGGAGTCATTGATTTTTCTTTTGACCTTAATAAAGTCTTAGTTTGCTGCAGGGCCAATATCCGGCAATCGGGTATATGAGCTGCAATTTAAAGTGCATTTCATTTTGCCTTCAGCATTTGGCCTGTGCAGTTGGTGCAGATGCTATTAGTGGGTAATTTTGTATTGACTCGGTGTTACATGTTGAATTTAAAGCTTTGACTCCTTTAGCAGCGCTAAACATCTATTGTTGCACAGACACTTGTCACTTGTTCCAACCTGCTCCACAAACGTACACTTAAGGGAATAGAATAAGATTAATAATGTCCACAAGTATCTCCAGTGTTTTTCTTCTCCTCGATAATGCAAAAACATGAATTAACATGAAGAATAATGGAAAAACAAGGATAGGATAACAGGTTCTTTCCCTACACCAGAAAATCCATTAAAATAATAGTCCTGAAAATCCAGGTTTTGTAGCTTTTTAGCAAAAAATCACCTTCTTGCCCCTGTTCACCTCAGAGGTTTTCAATGCCTTTCATTAAGTGGGAATCTAAATCTACAAGATTTTTTTTGCTGAGTAACATTTGGGATTATTGTATAAGTACTTATTAATACAAACTTTTGAAGGAAGTCATTTTTGGCTGCACTGCTGGGTCCGTCACATTTCAACCTTAAAAAGGTTCAAAACCAAAACGAAAAAAATCTTTCACAAGACACAACATAGCCTACAAAATGAACTCTGCCTCCAGGGGACAACATCCTCTCATCATTGATTAAAAAGGACATAATATTTGAAAAACAAAATCATTACTGAACAGGATGGTAGAGCTGTAACAGAAGCTTCATCATTGTCCCTGTGTTTCATCGCAGGACAGCTGAACCTTCCTTAATCTCTAATCAACTACCTACAGTGACACACTGACGTCCCTTTTGGTTTCACACCAATTCACACTTGAGTTCCCGTGACTCTGGCAACGCCTGCATTTCTAACACATGAACTTACAAATGACCTCAGCAGCTCTCCTGTGACATTAAGGTGTGAATTAACCGGAGGTCAAAGGCCAGGGACTTTCCATTAGTGGGTATAGAGCTGATGAAGCCTCATGGGTGAATGGCATGGCGTTGCAGTATCATTTCAGCGTGGCATTCAACCACAATCTGTTCTCACATACTGATTTGCCGTCCTATTTCTGCTGGACAAATGAACACTGCAGGCCACCTGACAACGATTTGCCCCTCAGCGACACGCCTTCCTCAGCCACTTGAATAATGAACTCACATTTTTTTTACATTGCACAGTTTGATTGGTTCTTATCTGTCCTTCGTTTCAGCAAGATATCGGCATGAATTCTCTATCACACTTTGTTTACCCTCGAGGAAATGGTATCCAGCCCCCCTAACCTTTGCGCACACCTGACACAAGTTGAGCCGTGTTTACTCGACCCTCTGCTGAGGCATTTTAGTCATGATGATCGTGATCCAAATATGCTATTGATTTTTCATGTGCCTGACTCTCGGTTTATCTTTTTGGGCTTAAAACAGATATTAGCCCAAGGCACACACACTTTGAAACCCCAAAATTCGGTTGTGTAATGTGAACAGAAAGCCAATGATATAACACGTTCCAGTCCTGGCACATATTGCTGACTTAAGCTCACTGCTTACTTTTGGCGCTGTGTTAAAAAATAAATGACTGAATGCAGTCTGCATTTCTCTCACATATCCTTTGGCATAAATTTACTATTATGTAAGGATTAGGGTTAGACCATCTGTTGATATTCTTCTAGGGCAATTAGGCCAAATGTGTTTATAACTGTCAGGTTTAGTTTTCAATACAAATACTATTTATACTTCTACACGGTATCAGTACAGATGGCTAAATATCCCAGTCAAGCCAAACCAAGTGGGTGTCAAACTGACAATAAAAGGAAAATACACAATAAATCTCTGAATACTTGATGCACCTGTCCAATTGCATTAAATTGAGGACTATTAAATTTGTGTACTGTAAAATGAAAGGGAGGATGTTTCATACACCGCTGTTACTGAATCAAATGAAAATGGTAAACTCAGAAAATGCTGACAAATTGCGCCAAGTCATTTATATTCTATCAGTAATAAAAATGATAATTTAATACCGGTATTTGTTGAGAAATCTGAACAGTGAAGCCCAGACAACATAATTACATAGCACACATGTACTGTACCCTCCACTTTCTACTGTAATGGCATGCAATCTTAAGATTCTTTTGAAAAAGCATATATTTAGCTGAACATGTGATTTTCATATTTATTGGTTGGTTACAGACTTTCGTATTTTATAAGGACCATAATGAAATGGGCGTGATCACAGTGGGCAGCTTCTTTCAGTCAGAGCCGTAAACCTGCGGCCTCCTCATCACTACCTGCCTCTAATCTTTGTGCTGTCGACCCATCATCACCCTCGAGTGGGGAAACAAATGGTATGAGACATGAGTCATGGCTCTCTTGCAGATAGCACATTACTGCAAAACTAAATCGGTCTGTGTAATGCATTAACATTCACAACAAATCTGAAGACATGCTTTGATTGATGCTTTTGCTCGAGTTTTGTCAGTAAATTAAGTAGAAACCGTTGGAGGTGTGCAGTAGCTTCAGATTTGACAAATTAATAACTCACTCAAACATCCGTTAGCTTTTTATTATAAAATGACTGGCAATCAAGTCAAAACAAAGAATAGGAGAATTCATGAAGACAAATTGCTTGGCTTTCTCTATAGACTGTAATTGTTTCCACATGATAACATACTTCAAAGCTACCGTCAGGTGGAGTGCATCCACATCCTGTTTTGTTTGGAGCTTATCCTTTACTGTTGCAACATATGTGCACAACACAGTCCTGCACACATCCAGCTGCATGTGCTTTCATTCCAACAATGACGATATAAGCATATTTCATAGCCAGTGAATTTTGGATGAAGCGCCATATTTTCTATAATTCCTATAGGCCCATGCATATCCTGCGCGAAGGCTTGAGCACTGTTGTGCTTAATCTGCCTTCTGTTGGCTTCTTGGTGTCTTTTCCACGGTTTTCTTTTTTCAATGGAAAAGGAAAATATTATGAGTTCGTATACCATGTGTCTTGCTTTGGATTAAAATTGACTGTCACTTTGATGTGTGACTTATGAGTTAATGCTTTAGGAAGTAATTCTTCCTTACAATGTATATTCTAAGAAAAAAAAACAGTTGTGTTTGGATTTCATTGTTTTGTCTTGAACTTTGAATCCTCTCGTTCACGTTATATTCAGATGGTTTTTTTATCGCTATATTTCCACTTTCTCATTCCACTGACATTTCCACATGGGGATAGTGTCAGCAAAACAGATACTCATTTTTAATTTATAAGTATTGGTTTCTCCCATCCATCAATTTGGCCTGTAGACCACCTTTATAAATATCATATGGAGCTGTAAGTATTCATGCAGCCGTTCTTATGTATTCACATCACCTCTGTCCTTGCCATTTGACAGGAGAGTCACAGACATATGTGACATATCTGATGATAATGTCACTGTGGTCTTTACTGGCCTTTGGATATGAGACACAAACAGGTTTCCTCTCACTGGAGGCTCCTGTTAATAGGAGCCGGTCTACGATGTCACTTGTTGTGCGATGTGAAATGGTGATAAGCTTTGACAAATGATAATTACTCCAACCTTCATTCTCAGCCTCTGACCTTGTCCCAGTAGGGAAATGTGTTTATTCCAGCATTACAGCAGGAGCAGGCTTTTAGCCAGTCTGTCACTGAACTCCCCCGAGACACTAAACTCATCAGTATGCCTTGAACACGGCTCACACCAGTAAGGTTACATTCAGTGGCCCTTGTCTGTACTCTATAGCCTCCATCACACCTGACCAGCGCTTGAGAGGGATGTATAGATGGAGAATCCAAACAATTATCTCTTTCAACTCCAGAATGTATTAGAGTCAGATCCCTATATCCAACTTTGTTTGATATGGATAAGTGGTAATGTTGGTCACAATTAAATACATAATTGCCTAATTATGTCATTTTGATGAGCATCTAATGACTTTAGCATCATGGATTTAGTTGCAAATCCTAAAGGCAAACAGAAATGCAGTTTTTGTTTATATGTCCCAGTGTTGAAAGGGGACATATTATGGAAATATCACTTTAACATACAGTATATTTGGGTGTTTGTCTTGCCTTCTGGCTCCCAAATTGAGTGAACTGACAAAAAAGCTGTTCCCTCAGTTGTCTTCTAGTGATGTAACAAGGATTCAAATTTGCATAATACCACCCTTACCTGGGACCGGTGTTTTGGCACAGACATGACTTTTTAAGACACCTGGGAACTATTTTAGTTTGTGGAAAGGGGGCATAATATGTCTCCTTTAATGCCAATATACAGTATGGCTCTTATCCTGTAATCAGGGTTCCTACACATTTGAAATTTCCAAATTCCATACTTTTTCCAGACCCTAATTTCCAGACTTCTCGGTAAAAAAAAAAATCAAATAATTTGTGATATTTAAGTAAATAGACGTGCATAATATAAAAAAAAAGCATGCAATTTATCATTTGTTTTCATTATTCTGAATGGGTATGCCATTATGCAACCAAATAATCTCCAGGAGATTTTAGCTACAGTAGATACAATAGTGCATACACAATAATTAACCCAAATAACTTCAGATAAGACCAAACCAAGATAAGATAAATAAAATAAATATATTTCCATACAATAGTTTCCATTTTCCATACTTTTAAAGACCTGGAAATGTATAAAATCAAATTCCATACTTTTCCATACTTTCCATACTTGCGTAGGAACCCTGTGTAATAAGATGTGTATTATTAAACTATGTTCAGGCTTATACTATAATAGTGGCATAAAATGATGAGAAAAAGACAATTAAATTCTTAATCGGCAATTATTTGTATGGCAATTAATCATCAACTAAAATTTAATGACTGTTGATTCATGTGCCAGTTGGTCAGTGTTGTTTGTCTTTTGTTATTCCTCAGCCTCCATCAGTTAGTTTACTTGCCATAAGTAGTTGCTTAACTGCTAAATAACTAAACTAAATAACTGCTAATAAAAGTCTGTTTATTTATCTATTAATAATACATTCAATTGAAGTAGTTTACTGTACACCGATTCTTTGGAAGTGTTCCTTCACTCCCCTGTAGTGGTACTGTAGGAGTACCATCACTCAGTCAGTCAGGGGTATTCATGATTACAGGGCTGCCCCTGCTGTTGTGGTCCAGCCACTGTAGCGCTACACATTTTACACTGTGGTGTAATTCATCTCCACCTGAGTGTTTGCAGTCTAACGGTACAGTACAATACAAACACCTCATGACTGGCTGAGTGAGCAGTTTTACTTACTTGCATGTCTTTTGGCTCTATATGTAATTGAAATATAAAGTTGTACCTGACTTGAACCGAAAGGCTGTAGGAAGCCCGTGGTCATATTTTCTTTATGCAAGTTATTATGCCATGTTTTGTTTTCCCTTCCAGGGAAATGTAAATCTCACACAGAATAGTAGCTCTCCTCAAAATATAAGGTGGACGGCTTTCATGTTTTTAAGAATGGGACAACACCCACCTTCAAGACCCAATAGTCAAACTGCTCTTCAAAGAGGATATCAGAGAAAGAGGCTTACAGAGAAGGTGACACTCATTACTAACAGCTACAGGCAGGGGGATGATGGGCTTTTCTTCTGATCCTGGTATTCCAGCGGCTGAGATTCTGGTGACGTGAGGTTTTTACCAATAGGGTTTTCATTTTTAGAGAATGTAATGTGGAAATGGGGCCGTGTTTATCTTATTCACAGATACAAAAACTCCAGATATGTTTTTTTTATCTAATGGTCAGGCTAATGGGCCGTGACTAGAATAAAAGTATGAAGGGGAAAAACGGTTATTTTCCCCCCTCGCTCAGTTAGATACCTGAGGGGGAACCATCTTCATACTTTTAGGAGTTTAATAGTCTGAGATGTAATACGTTATTGAACCGATAAGAAATGCCTTCAAAGTCAGGTAACTCACAAGTTTCTGTCCTGTGTTACTCGGGTGAGTGACAGTCCATTAAATTCAGTTGTCCACTATAGATTTTTTGATATACAGTATTATTATAATATTAACATTAAAAAATGTGATCCATATGATTTTTCTGTTACCTCTATCTCCCACCATCTCCCCTTTTTTGTTATATAGTGGAATTCTTGCAACAGCGATTCATGAAATCCACATATTCCTTTGTTTTGTTCTTCTCTACCTTAGACAATAAAGATGTGTTGCATCTTTTTGTCTTTTGTTCAGTCCCAAATGCCAGTGTGCACACTCCAACCTCTGCATTCTCACCAGAGATAATTGGAAAAACGACGAGGCTGTTGGAATGCAGCAATAAACCATTACTGTAATCGAGTGTCACTCTAAGTCATGGACGGGCCTTAGGAGCTGAGACTTCTTTCATCATCAGATGATTGGCTCAGAGCTAAACTCAACCAGGTTCCCTCGGTACAAAATGATACAGGCAGACACAATAAGATGAGCATTTAGTTTGGAGTACAGACAACACTGTGTGTGTGTGTGGTCCATGTCCTGAACCACATACTTGATACTTGTGTGTGTCCTCATGTTGTTTGGAGCTGAATTTGTTCACACACTCACATTAAAGGGACTTTTCTCCTTACGGGGACAAAAAGCAAGTCCCCATTATGTAAATCATACAATTTTCATGTGAAGATGTGTTTTGAGGGTAAATTAAGGTGTGTGTGTCTGTTTGCACATTTGATTTTTTTTGCTAAATCACTTATTCTTTTCCAAGTTGTTAAGAAGTTGTACTGTATGTGAATGTAGGATTTTGCCAGCACTGCCTCCTCCCTCTGTTTGTATTACAGTACATGTCGTCCATGCTGTAAACATCCTATGATTAATCTTTTAATTTAATTTTAGCTAGAATGGCTGTAAGAAAAAAAAGATTTGTGAGTGTGTTCCATGTTAGCAATCAGTGCAACATTGGAGAAGACAATTATATGGATAATAAAAAATGATTTCTTCCACATAACACAGAGGACAGAAATCAATGCTCAGAACATGAATTAGATTCTTTGTCTGTCAGAGCAGCCTGTGAAGAGTCTAATCTGAACACCCACTCTCATCTCCAGCTGTGATAAGACCCACAGCTCAGCGTCGGTGAGACCTTGGGATTGTGCAGAATGCTTACATTTACGCGGCACACATTGGATTTAGTGCACGGAGGATCATGGTGCAGAGTTGGACTGTTCCCAGTGTAGATAAGCCTGTTTTACCAATTACAGGCTAAAAGGCATATATATTTTCCATAATTGTAGAAGAATCTCTAACCCAGAAACGTATGTAAGTCAGCTCAAAACTTCAAGGTAACTAGGTAATGAGTGAAGTGATACTCATCTCTTTCCATTCTCATTTTTTTTAACCATTTGCTTAATATCCATGTAAATTAGATTCCTCAGTGAGATGTGCTAATTCAGACACTTTTTTCTGATATAAAAAGACTTTGATGCAATATTGATCTAGAAAATGGCATTTTTAGAGTTGAGTAATGAATATGGAGGTCTACAGTAAATCAGTAAATACTTTAAGTAGTAAATAATACCCTAACCCTAGCCACATAGGCTATCAGAGCACAGGGCAAGGTGAACGAAGACTGAATTTCCATTGTAACATGTAAATATGGAATAATTTACAGCTTTACGGGGGAAAAAAAGAGTCATTAAAGGATAATTAATGGCATTATTTAAAAAAAACGTTTTACAGTCTCACATAAAAATCACTTTGTGAAGGTTAAAAAACTGAAACAGAGTTTTTATGAGTTGGCTGACATTTCTCTCTGAAGGGCACCTCTCACTCCCAGTCTCTGCATAACTACGTAGAAATATTCCCATCCCGTTTGCTAACATGAAATCATTAACACCAGATTTGTTACAGAGATTGAGCTCTGCTATCTTTCCTCGGAGGAATAGTTTATATAAGTGGACAGATGTGATGGAAGTCCTGTGAGCTGCAGAGATCCAGTGTATCTGTGCTACTTGGAGAAAACCTGTACTTAGTGACTTTGTGACACTAAGGTTAGGGCTGTTAACACCTTCCATGTTACATTTAATTTATCCTCTAGTCTACTCCATGCTCTGACCCTGGTTGTTATGGAAACTGATGTTGGGACCTGGCCAATTGAATGCCACGTCTTTTCTTTGCCATCTTGGAATCGAACAACTGTTGCAGCCTAATCGAAGTCCCACATCTTTTCAGAGGCTGTGTTTAAAGCTTGGTGGCACCACAGCAGTGAGAGTTTGTCCCATTTCAAAGGACTTATTATTTTCCTGGGCAACAAAAGCTCCAACAAGTGAATCCTTCATGGCTCAACCTATCCCAAGATTCATTTTGTGCCGATAATGAAAATGATACGGCAGCAAACGAGGTCCGTCAGGGAGCCAGAGGAGTACACTTTTAAATGTAGTTATTGGATTTCAGCCTCAGTTGAACAGCAGAACACCACAACTGCTAGAAAAGAACAGCCTCAGAAGTTGTGTGTTGTCCAGACTGTTTGATTTTGGTTCAGTCTTCACGGTCTATGAAGAAAATTACAAGCACATGGAAAGCCTTCATCTGAACATAAAACATGTTAATAGCATGTAAAATGAGATGGAATAATAATAGATATAAGTATCTAATTAGAGATCCTGTATGTTTTCCCTATTTAACCATTAGGATTTTTCTGGGTCTTTGTGTTAACGTGTGTAACTGTGTGTCACACACCATTAACAATGACTGTGTGATGTCAGGTCAGTGGCCTTTACTGATCCTCCCACTGCTCTCATCTTTAATAACAAGCCGAGAGAGATTGTCACGTTTGCCCGATTTCTTCTTTCAGTACATCCAAGAAATGTTTTGCAATCAATCCATTACAGTGAAGTGATATGCTAAAGATATCTCGTACTGATCCAGCCCATATTATAGCTTAAATGTTCTTAATGGAGCTGAACATGCCCAGCTGAGAAATCCATTCATAAAATGATGTTTCTCTTTTTCCTGTCTTCCAGTCCATTACTCTGGTCTGGTGCAACAGTCTGCCACAAGGACTGAAATCTAAATTATCCTTCAAAAGATCACAACTGCAAATACTGTAGCTATATGTATATTTGTGGACTTTCCCCCAGTAGAGTTGTACCAGAGAGCATTCCCAGATGCCGAGAGCATTGAAGGTATTTGATATTCATCCCAATCTCCATCTGTAAACGACGTGCACCCCAGATCCATGGCCTATATCTTCTCTATCTCTAAGGGCTTCAAATTTGAGTTGGGATAAATAATTGAACAGGTTTCATGTCCTGTACAAAATACACTTGTAATTATGACAATTTAAATCAGATTATTGGGGTAATGTTTATGCTGCTTTCAAAATCCATAGATGTTGACATAAAATCTCCTAGACATGAAACTTTTCAATCAACCCAAACTTTCAAAAGAATTTTTTTTTCTCTGTCCTCAATGCAGGTATTGGATTGTATATTAAGATGTGCATTACTCTTTGGATGTGATATAACAGGGACTTTGGTAAAAAAGTAAAGGTAAAAAAAAAGTCTAAGGGCTGATTGATCAACAGCAGATAGGGTGGTAACTCCTCTCACATTAATACCACAGGGGATCATGCATCTTGCTTATGAGTGTCAATTTTGATATCTGTCTAGGTGAGAAAACATAATCAATTTCAACAGTTTTAGATTAGATTAGATTAGATTAGATTATACTTTATTATCAGATCACTCTGAAATTTGTCTTGCGTCCCTGTTTATTTCCTGGGGGAAATGGGTCCACCGTTTGGTATTCAAAGTTGTTGTTGTTGTTGCTGTTGACTGTCAATCAGTATATTCAAGAAAAAGCTGGGTTGGACCTGAGTGGATGATTATAAAGTATTGTGTGTATATAGCATACATAGTGAATGCCAAACTGTAATGGCTGAAATGTTTGTTTTGAATGAGGCCAGACGTTGAGTAGCAGCTGTATTTTCCAGGAATGATGATTTAAAATCCAAAGTTATTTAAACTTCACTCTTTGCTGTTGTCAGCTATGTTTTTAAAAGGTGTCTATAGAAAGGGCCATATTTAAAACAGCTTCCCTTAATCTACCAATCTTTGATAGATTTTTAGATACATATTAATGTAAACGTACTTTAAATTAATCTACATTTTTTAACTATCTAACAAGAATTGTTCATTAATTATAAGGAAGGAGCCAAAAATCTAAAATCACAACACATTTACAGTCCTATTGTTATTCATCTGTTAGGCTGGATTGTTTTCCCCCTTTTTTTTAATTGCTCAACTAGTCCAAAATTTGTAATTTGCTTTTTTAATTGGCAACATTGTCTGATAACCAATTATCACAAACAGCCAGCCTGCATTTAACTTGAACTTATTTTGCTCAAGGAGATATATGCATGAAGAAATGTATACCATGAAGACCATGGGCCTTATAATGGGTTTTCATATCATAAACATTTCCATAAGCTTATAGTCTGTTTATTGTATTTAAATAATAATCGTGTCACTGCTGGAACATGATGAAGCGTTATACAACAGCTGTAAAATAGATTGGTCTCTTAACTTCTCTCTGTCTGAGGCTTTGATCTAGTTCTTTTGTTGATGTTTTGACGTCAGGAGTCCAGGTGGAACTTCCTGTTTACCTTCCTGGCGGTGCCTGCATTACTTCAGCTCTGTGTGCTGCCCTTCCTCCCCGAGAGTCCTCGCTACCTGCTGATGGAGAAGAGGAATGAGGCTGAAGCAGAAAAAGGTAAGAAACATAACACTGAGTTTCACTGACATATATAGTCTGCAACTGCCACACTTAGCTCTGATGTGTCAAATTTGTGCTTGTTACATTTTCCACTCACATCCACACACGTCTGGAGTTTGATAAAATGATTCCACAGTGATAAGAGTGTTGCTGTGCCATTTTGCACAAAATACCATATTATATCCACACTGCATTGATAGAAGTGTTTATCAAATCCAGAGACTCCACTCACGCTCCATGGCTTGCCCATTGTGGAGATTTATGGCTTTTACAGAAGATATTTGATGTCCTTGCCTCCAGTTTCACAACTGAACTTCAATGTGCAAAACTCTTTACGGGTACAGCTGCTACTTTTTCAAATCCGTCCTAAAACACTGAAGTTTTTTAGGAAGTTTTACTCATTCAAACTGTTTTGTGCAAGATATTATGTCAACATAAGGTCGTATCACAGGGGCTAAAAAAAACAACCTGTGTTGTTAGGTTGGTGTACTTATTGATAAAGATTCATATTCTACACTCAATCATACTAAATATTCAAAAGCTTTACTTTTGAATACTTTTCTTTTGAATAGCCTACTTTTTTGCCATCTATATGTGCTTTTATTTGCATTTGACAAATGGCTCGATTAAAGATGACTGCATACTATGAATGAACCAATTCAGTAATGAATGCTAATATACACTCGTCACTCGATGACTTGGTGAAAAAACCTTTAACACTTGATAATTATTGGGAAAGGTCTGAAGCATCTTTTATTCTATGATTCCTCAGCAGATGTATAGATGTACATATATTTTATGTACATATATGTCCTTTGTCAATGCAGTTACATAATTATGACTCATACCTTGTTTTAGCGACTTTTTGCGACAGTTTATAGGAAAAATGTGAATTGATATAGACCTGTGCTTTAAACTCTCAAATAATGTACCGTATATGCATTCTCATTAGTTTTTTAAAGTTTCAGAGACTGTATACGAAAAACTATAGCGTGATCTAGTCAAATGTTAAAAAGCAAAGGCATAAAACAGCATGGGGTAGAGGCATAGCTCAAAGTGCATGTGTTAACGAAGCATGTAGAAAAATGTGATGTCAGAAATGACTTTGATCAGATTTTCTCTGGGGTGTCTGGGGCTCTTTGATGTCTATGTCCATACATTATAGATGGGTTCTCTCCGAAGGATTAGTTCTTGTGTTCTATGTAGAATAAAACATCCTGTTTGTTTCTGAGCTAGAAGTTCAACAAGGCCCCACCGTCAGGCAACTTTTGATTGGCTATTCATTCTTCAGCAACATCGATTTTAGCAGAAATCCTGGACATATCAGTTTGAAAAACTTTTTACTTTCACTAAAAGTGATGCCTCCAGAACACATGTAATGTGCAATATACTGTAGTAGAAGGGCTTGTCAACAGTCAGACTGCGTTAACAGAGAGAAAACAATCAGGGTCTGATTATAAATTTGAAACCACTACATATGGTACAGTATGTATCACGTTGTAATAGCTTAATGGAGTCTGTTGTCCTGTCTGATTCATTTTGAAGATAATAACCTATTAAAAATATTTGATAGGAACAAACTACAAGAAGAATAATACATTATGCTCACAGGTGTCCTCTTTAAATCAGATTTCAGCATAACACACACCAGTAAGAATTCATGAGGTACAACTTAATTGCTGGAGGGACATTTCTCTCCAGTACAAGGCAGGAAATGTACAGTAGAAGCAGTAAATTCCTTACGGAAGAGCCTTTGTATCTGTTTTAAAAACACATACAGGAGCTCTGAGTGGCTTTAAAATACTATGATGCCTCAGAAATCCTGAAATATGTTAATCTGGCATGATATCCTGAGCATGTACATCTACAGTAACTGCATGTGGCATGTTTATTTTTCACATGATGACATTTTAAACTTTCAGTTCTAAAATATTTAAATGCATTTAATAATTAACAGTTATATCCCATCTATGTTGTGTTGTGTCATCAACATGTGACTGAGTTTTGGATATCATTATTAATCTTACATGGAAATTGTAAAGTTTCACCAGCCACTCAGCAGTGTTGATAGATCCAAATCATGAATATGCACTGTACTCTGATGTTCTCCGATACACTGTCCAACGAGTTGGGTGGAAAGAGCCACACTCCAGTTAAAGGTCCACAAACTCTACCTAATCCCAAATAACGTGAACTTTATCAATTTAAATCCAAAGGCTCATGGATAAAATGTCAGTATCCACATATACTGTACATGTTATAATAAGTGTAAATGGGGGCTTAATGTCCTAACCAACTAATCTCACATAGCCAAGTCAGTCACCACAGTTCTCTATCAGCTCTTAACTTGTGTGTGACACATACTTTAGAAGACTTTGCAACATTTCTTCAATCCAGAGTGTCTCAGTGGGCTCTGTGCCTATGAACTGGTTTAACATGCTGTCAGTGGAAAAATACAGTGTGTTTCAGTTTTGAAGAATCATTGTACGCTGATCTCTGATAGGAATTTTATTTCTATTGTGGAGTTCAACGGTTTCTGAAAGTATTCTCAAGGTACAAATTTTTTTCATCCGAAATTGCCACACGTTGAACAGCAGCATGTCGACATGTGTTGATCATGTTTATACACCGATTCCGAAACTTTTGTCCATCATTAAAGGTGAGAGTTCGATTTTCTGCATTTTTTGCATTTGTGAAAATGCTTTCTGACCACTCACATCAGTGTTTCGAGGCTGTTAGATCCCGCTGAGCTGCCTGTGTGTGTGTGTGTGCGTGTGCGTGTGTGCCGGCTGCTGTTCAGGATCATGGAAATTGGTCGTCTTCTTTTTAATGTGTGTGGCTCCAGTAGAGCTAATAATCAAACTGGACCACTGACATCCTAAAATAAACTGTTGAAGTGATCATGATACTGTAATTCCACAGCTCATTTACAAGCAGGTCCCCTCGCTCTTGGCGTCTTTTTATTTCTCGACAAGTTAGAGGACCACAAAATCATCCTCACTGCGTGACGACTTTTGTCTCCCTGTCTGAAGATTGAAACAGAATATAAAAACGCATCGGACTCAGTATGCAAGGGGTCTGTGCGTAACAATTTTTTGTCAGGTGACGGATTAAAAAAACACATACTAAAAAAACTCAGTGTGCAAAGGCCTTTACACGTATTGTGGAGTTCAACTGTGAATGTAACACACACAAGGTGCTTAACTGAAGTCATGGTACTGTGAATGTGAACAAATCAGCATTTTTATAGAGTGACTCAGACCTTCAGTTGTTGTTGCCTGTAGGACAGAGTTTTACAAACTTTGTTGCTGATTAATGCCGTTGAAGATGAAGGTCTCTAATGGCATCTCTTTAAATGTATTCATTGCAGTTAGTTGTCAATTTTAATTGTTAGAGGTGTTGAAATTTAAGGACGGTGTTTGTGCTTCTCTTGATGGAACACCTATTTTTAGCTGACTTTCTGTTTTTTGCCATCTGTCTTTGTTTGTAACTGCCCTCGCCAAATAATAGTTCCAACCTTGAGTCTGTTAAGCGAACGAGATGCCAAGAAGAAAATGTTTTTTCATCCGTCTACCTTTTTAACCGAATGACAGAAAGAAAAGCAAGCAAGTACACACATTTTTATGAAACAAACAAGTAGAATTGACGCAGGACAAACGTCAACATGGTAAAAGAGTTTGGGAACATGCACTTACTTCATACTTTATGCCAGTGTTAGACAAGTGCTCACAGTGACTGGCCGTGTGAAGAACTCCTTGAGGATGAGATGAGAGGTCGCTCAAAGGACATCCTGCCTAAACTCCCCTCACATCTTCCCTACGACATTTTACTGGCACAGGTCCCAACAGCGCTGTAGATCTATTTTGCTGTCTTGTGTTACAACGCTGTGGTCTGGGGAATTGTTGCCACAAAAAAAAATCTAGAGAGGTGGCACTGCAGTGTCCAATCATCATCATCATCACAAAGTGTCAGACAGGAACAGCATGTTCTCTTGCACCCCAACTTGTCTCATGTCATGTCGAATATGTGCAGCAGTCGTGCCTTCCACTTAAAGGTCACAGAGGTCGCAGATGAAATGAGTTTGTGTACTAAAGGCTGTCAGTTTGATTGCAAAACTGCTATTAATTTTAGCGTTGCCTTCACAGCATCCAGGATTTCTGAGTTCTTCTCCCTTTTCACTACCAATGAATATAAAGCAGCACACATTTACTTTCTCCCCTGCTGAGACCAGAACTATAACTAAGAAAGTGCCATGGAGTCTCATCTCCTCAGCTCACAAATCCAATCATAAGTCATCATGCATTACACCATGTGCTCGCCTCTTTTCTTTTCTCTCTATATTTGTAGGTGTCAGAATGGCTGAAGGCGCAGTGTCAAGGTTACTGGCCTTAGACTTAGAGTAGGAGCGTGGGATTAAATCCACCAGTCTTATTACTTTTTTGGCAGTGCTTTCTTTTTCTTGACATTTGTTTTTCTGTCTCCAATTTTTTACCCCATCACAACACCCTCCCAGTACTATACTATATGATATTATTTTTACATTTTTTTTATTTTTTTTTTTACATTTTTACATTTAATGACTGGACCTACCAGCCCAGCTGAAATAAGGCTGGTGATGTACAATATTTTGGTGACTGGAAAGACAAAAACCAACAACCACAATAACAATGAACATGCTTAAATGCTTGAAAAGCACCTAAATTAGTTCCCTGCTTAAAGTGGTCCCTAACAACAAATGCAGTAGTTAATTTTGCAGTGGTAACATTCATCAAAACTACACTGGCCAGATGGATATTACGAACCCCGAATTACGTATTTACATTTGTGATCAAAGACGTACATTTAAATCTTCATTGGAAACCAGGGGAAAGTCTTTGTTTTGATCTGAAGACTAATGCCAGCATTATCCTTTGAAATTAAGCTAAAATATCTCCATATTAGTGTTTTAGTCAGTCTCTTTCAGAGAGTCTTCAAGCTTTGACCTTTTCACGCCCGTTTTAATCAGAATTAAGAAGAATTAACTCCCACATTCATGTTGTAGGATCAAGCTTTATATTCCTTTTTAAAGCTTCTTTGTTGTGCTGCATCTCTGCACCTTGTGGCACTGCAAGAGCTCAGGCCACCACAGCGACACAGAAAAGAGCCTCAGTCCTCCAGCAGGGAAAATCAAACAGAAAAAGTCGCTGTTGCACAGCCCACCATGTTCTCACAAACAAATCTATGTCAGGTCACGCTGCTGACATTGACAGCCTCAGTATGAATGTGGATTCAAGTGGGTTTCCATGTTTTTAGACAGCAGGGGGGGTGGGAAATTAGTCATTTAGGTGTGCAAATCTACAGACTAATCACCTAGAGGTAAGATAGAGTAGTAGTAGTAGTAGTAGTACTGTAGTAGTTAGGTTAAAGATGCTCAAGCCAATATGTAGATATGTTATTCAAAGGAAGATTATATTCTCAGTTAAAGGGACAACGAGGAGTTTCTATTTGGTTATAAAAAAGTCTCACGTTAATGTGGATGAATCTCTGCTACCCACACTTGTTAATGGGCCCATTTTCGATAAATACATCGTTTTGTCTCTATCGTTATTTTGTTATTATTAGTGGTGGCGGAAATGCTGGTCGAGCTGACCAGTGTTTCTTTACTTTCGGTTTCGTGGCGAGTCATGAGAATAACGCAGCCGAATCGCCGTTTATGGTCGGAACTACAACGGTATGTGATCGTCTTCGAACCTCTGACTTTAATTCTTGATGAATGAAAACATGAGTCCGTCTTGCGCCGGTCAAAGAATTTCACGGTGCGCGGGGAGGCTCAAAAATGTAGTGTGAAAACGCTTCGCTTTTCCAAAACTCCTCGTTGTCCCTTTAACGTTGGGGTCACATAAAATCAAGCTTTACCTTTGATTTACAAAACATTATACAAACTGTAGCTGGCAGAATATATTGTTAACTGATGACTTGATGGTGTCATTACTCGTCCAAAGCATGTTTTCCTTGCTAGGATAACATGGGACTTCTGTTTGCTTATCAGAGGTATGTGTGTCACAATTTATGCTATTTTACTCTCAAAAATCAGAGTATGTGTATTTAGTAGTGGTACTGTAGACTACTTGGATCACGCTCCCTTTTCTAAGCCTATGGAGAATGTATCGTGACCCTTTGGGTGATGTAAATTTAAGTGGAACCAGTGTTTGGTTTGTCCATTCTGTAGAAAAACAACATTGTAACCCCTGTGGACGAGGATTTTTTTTTTTATGTTGATGGTGTTATAGTAGAGGCACCATTCACATTCTGTTCACAGCTTGTTGTTGTACCCACTCGCTAAACACGTGTACACACACACACACACCCTCCCACACACACAATCTTCATGCCATACAAATGTTGCACCGTGCAACCCTTGAGACCATGGTCCAGGCTTTGATATTCCAGCTCTGTCTATGGTAACAGTCCAAAGTGTGTGCGCCATCCAACACCCACATAATGGCCTGTTTTTTTTTTTTTTAGCACTTCCTGTCTTGTTCCTGGTGTGAAGAGATTTGCTTTTCGGGGTTGTGTCCTTAACCTGTACCCACTTTGACTTCCCATAACACCAGGGATTCAACTTTACAGGATAAGGGATTAAAGTGAAGAAAGAAATGTCTTTACACCCACTTATTCCCTCTGGTGCATCACATTCAAGTGGTCCAAGTTCAAACAACGTTCAGCTGGCTAGACGGCAGATAACTGCCAAAAGCGTAGTTAGCTGTACACACACATCTAAACTGTGTGTGTATTTCTTATTTAAAGCTTTGTTAGACCTTGGGACTGAGAGAAGAAGACAACATTAGTCAGTCCTATGACAAGGTCAGTGTATCTGACATTACCAGTGGGATAACACAACAACTGCAGGGCACTGTCAAAATATAAAGTAAATCACATAAAAATAGATGCTATGGAATAGATTTGCACTTGTTTGTGGCCAATACAATGATTCAAGGTTTGTCTGCATTAAGCCAAAGTGACAACAGTGTAATGGAACATTTAACCTCCTTAAATCAAAGTGGGTGTCAGACAGACAAGGCTGAGTAATATTGTGTTGATGAATGTTGCTTCCCAAAGGAGCCGTTTACACTGAGAACAAGACAGGAGCTGAGCATTGCCTGTTACCGGTCGTGACTACTGTAGCTGTGGAATTGTCTTGTTAACAAACACATTAATTGTTCTCAGCCACACATGTTGCTGTGTTCTTGAAGCCCAACAGATGTGTTGAATACATTTACACATTAAACATTTGTAAAGTCAGTTTCAATAATTCAATAATTTCAATAATTCAAAATGTCATGTAAATGCTGCTCATTAGCAGTTGTACTAGTTCAGATTGGTGTGCATGAGGACCTGAATTATTGTTTCAGTCCTCCCAGCTGATCCCACTGAGAGTAGGCTTGTAGATATATTTTTCTAACCCAGTGTTGGTGCGTGTCTGTCTGTGTCTCAGCTTTCCAGAGGTTTTTGGGGAAGAAGGACGTGTCCGAGGAGCTGGAGGAGGTCCATGCAGAGGCTCGGGCTCAGGACAACCTACACACCATCTCCGTGTTACAGCTGCTGAAGAATCCAGCTGTTCGCTGGCAGCTCATCACCATCATCATCACCATGGCCTGCTATCAGCTCTGTGGCCTCAACGCTGTAAGCTGCAGCTCTCATCTAACCTTTGTCTGATTTTGGACACTTAATTTAAACTAAAGTCAGGAATACATTTGGTGTTTTTAGATTAGAAAATAAACACGAGGGGCAATATTGAATTATATCAGTATTTACTTTTAGTGCAGACATTGTCAATATCAGCTACAGATGATGAAGATGCTCTGTCACACCTGCAGTCACACTTCTACCCAGTCAATTAGTTTTGAGCCCTGGTGGACAGAGCAGTGACAGAAGAGTATTTTCTCTCCTCCTCAAGAGACTCAAACAAGACAGAGAGTCTTTGTGCTGCTGGGAGCCACTTTCACAAATATTGACTTTGTGCAATGGATGAATTTCGATGCCTCAGACAAAGTAGTCTACTTTCTGCTATACAGTGGATTTGGATTAATCAAGATGTTTACCGTATTGATAGTCTAATCAAAACAATACAAGCCACATACAGCAGTTCAGCAATAACAATTCTAATTAGGTGAGAATAAACAAAGAACATGTTGCAATCTCTCTATAAACTCTTTCCATCGTCAGAAAACCCACAAATTATAAGCCATGTTTTCCTGTGCTTTGTTGTCGGGTACTGTTGCTCAGTGCAGGTGTTATTGATCATTACCATGGTAACTTGCTCTTAAATATTAGGAGTCCGCCTGGGGGTAAAGTTTATAATGGATTTGGCTTAAAATTAGTCAATTTTTGTGAAACGGCCTGACTTGCATGAGACTAATCTATGGAAATTAAAACTGACCCAAAACTATCAGACACCAGACCAGACCATGCAGAACCTGCTCAGTTCAATATTAAGAAGTGTTATCTGAGGGAAACAGTGCAGTATACTACTTAAAGCTGCATTATTAGATAGTTTTGGACAAATTGGGGGAAATAAACCTAGTTGAAAACAGCACTGACATATTGTTATCTTAACACAATAGATAAAGTTAATGGGTGATTATGTATTTCCAGCATACTTTTAAAAATCATCAGCTACTGTTTGTGTGGCGGTTTGACACATAATACAGTTAACGGCTTATCCGCTGGGGTGTGCTGTCCTATCACAGTCATCGTCACTGTCACAGCCCTGCACGTCAGTGGACCAGGTGTGGCAGCAAATTGCAAACAGTGTCCCTCTGGGCTTGTGCACACACAGGTGTATAAGACCCTGTGGGCATCGGGAGGTCACTGTGAGTCACTCTGTCCTGTGTATGTTGTGGACAGAACAAGATGTTTAACCATCCTCCATCCTCTTAGAGTGATCCCACTGTTTCTGGTCTATAGGGGCCAAAAATACTATTATAAATAATATTGGTACTTAGTGCACCGTGACACGCTGTATCACTGATACAGCGCATCATGGAGCCTGACTGTGTGCAGGAATACTGAGTGAGTTGGTTAGTTCCTGATAAACCAGCTGATGTGTTGTACTGTAATTTTTTACTTTATATCATACTCTTGAACTGGTGTATTATTTTGAGACGGGACTTCTCGTAGGCGGCGAAAAAATAGGCTGATTAATTGTCCCTCATTGACAGCCGTTTACTGCCTGCGTCTCGGTGCAGCACGATGCGCTGGTATTTCTCAGTGGGGGGAGCAGAGACCTTTTATGAAAAGCTGGACTATCCCTTCAAGACGGGCACTGCTTTATACTGACGCCTCTGTAGAGCAGAAAGTTGACCTCCTGTCCTATTGGAAAAGGCAGCAGGTCAAACATCCTGTTAGAGAATATACTGTCAAAGAGGAAACAATCAGGTCTTTTTTGAAACGAAAATTATTTAAAGTGGTAAAACTACACTGGATATTCACCCTGCAGTACTAGGCTGGACATGCAAATGGATGTCAGCTCATCTCTAAATTTATGCGTCGGGTGAATATCATAAATAATATGTGCTTAAATTTCCATGATCGAAATTGATAGGATGATGGACTTATCAGTAATATGCAAGAAGCCTAGAATTCACAAAGCTCATTTAGATTATCATAGGTATGAACTTGTCTTCATTTACATATAAACATATAGGAATGTAATTTAGATCACTCTGGAGCTCTTCATTATGACTGACGTGGACTATTCTCTCCCCCATCACCAATAATCAGTCAAATGATTCTTGCAAATATCTAGTTTTAGTCTTAAGTGAGAAATATTCACCGTTTCAGCTCATTGTTATTTCCTACAATAGCACCAAGGTTTTGTGCTTCGTGTTTTGTGACCATTGAACAGAATGGTGCACACGATAGGTTGAGAGAAGAAAACAGTGCAGAGAAGTCGGCAAGCCAGTGAGCTCCATATGTTCAGCATGTGTTGCATCCAGACAGTTTGTCAAGTCGTGACTCTTCACTTGAGGTTTTTCACATTATGAAAGGCTGCCAGGTTTCAAATCTTGATTAAAGAACATCAACCATCTGGTTGTTCACTTATCAAATGCTACAGCACTTATGTATGGGAAGGTCCTGTTCATCACCTGCTACACCAAGCAGTGCAGTGAGGTAGAAGTGGTTCAGATGTTCCTCTGAGAGAGATTTAAAAATATCTTTCCAGTACTCATTCAGCAGTGGACAGGTATTCCCTGTGGAGTTTAAACCTCACCTATAGGAGACTCACCTTAGGATCCATCTTAGAAAGCCTCTCTTCAGAAAGATAAAGGAGAAACCCGTTCTCACACAACTTAGAACACAGCATGTGGTATTGCTCAGTGAAGAAGGAAACTGAGGAAAACCATACTTATAATATAAAGAACTGATCTGGAGGCAGGTGTGAAATTAAGAATTGGAAAGATTATTTCTTTCTTGCAGAAGATAAGCAAAAGAGGTAAAGGTAAGGTAAAGGTAAAGGTAATTGTAGATGCGTCTCATTGCCTATGGCCTTCTACAGTTTCAATGAGTTTCTATCTTTTTGTTAGGGTAGGAATAGCTAACGCTGATCTGAAGGAGAAAAAGAGACACTACGTCCTCACATTTTCAAAGAATTAAATAGGTGAATATTTTATAAAGCCAAGATGATGCGAGTGATAAGAATCGAAAGGCAAGACCATCCCTCCCCCTGTGTATTGATCTTTCCCAAGAAAGTTTTTCATGTTTGATCTCAACTTATTAGTAGATAATAAAAGTTTAGGTTCAGCAGTTTTCAACCTGCATTTTACAAAAGTATTCAAATGCATACAAGCCCTAAAGCTGGCAAGATGGCCTAAATGTCTGCAATGAAGCCTATATACTGTGTATCTAATTGTCCAACATAAAAGACGAGTGAAATTTTGTTTTGCTTTTTTTCTTGCAGATCTGGTACTACACCAACGGGATCCTCAGGGAAGCGGGCTTTGCTGAGAACCTGCTCCCCTACATCACACTGAGCACTGGAGCTATAGAGACGTTAGCGGCCATTATCTCAGTAAGTATCGCAGCTAAAAACATCAACCAAATATATCAGGTTATGGGCGTGTTCAACCAAAAAGCAAAGTGGAGTTAACATTCACAAAATAGATGCTGGACTTCAGAGGTGGTCTTTATGGCCATTAAAACTCTATTGTATTTTAAATAACAGTCTTTTTTTCCTATGTTTTGTAATCAGGTCTTAAAGATTAGTCTCCCCAAATAGACACACATGGGAACCAGATGTAAAAGCAAAGATCTGACATGTGCAGAAAAGGGAATTCAAGATCAGCCATAATCCGACTCCTTGTCACCAAAGTTAGCTGATGTGGAGGAGCCTCGTGAATGAAAGCTACTCAAACAGCAGGAGTTCTTCCCGTTCTGGCACCTGATCTGTCACTAAATGACTGAGCAGAGAGCTCTTTGCAGCACCAGAGGGGTAATTTGCTGCTGAGACTCTCTGATGACAGCTTGTTAGGCAGTTTCTGTAGTATTTTACTCTTGAGCATTATAGTGAGGAAGGGCTTGACATGCAGTGATCACTCTACACAACACATCAATGAAAATCTGAAACCTGCATGAAGGTAGAACTGCTATTCATGCCAATCTTCTGACACCCATATCCACCCACCCATACAAATATATCCTATTTACCCAGACATAAGTGCTGTTGCAGTTTGGAAACATCTGATCTTCCACGTTATTCTTCTTTTGAATTGTCAATCACACCTAACTTAGACTTTGTTGAGGGTACATCTGGATGTCGTTTGAGTGTATTTATGTTGATTTCAATCACAGCAAACTGCTGTAAACTCGTCAGGGCCCTGATGGACTTAATGCTTTGAGGTTATGAGGAATTAAATAAGTTGTAGTATTGCTCAGCTGTAGCACTTCCGTAATCAATATTGTTGTACCCAAAGTAACGCAAACACTCACGGCTGCACGCACATTCAAAACATTTGTTTCGTCTGCGCATGTAAACACTCAACCAGTTTCAGTTTACTTTGAAGATTTCAACTTGAGCGTATACATGGGTTACAAAAAGATTAATTTAAACCAAACCTATTTGAAACCGTTTAAAACTGTCCATGTGAAACCACCTACTGAGACCCAATTTCTGAAGGAGCTCAAAGAAAAACTCCTACTCAGTTTGGTCAAAGGCCTTTGCAGTCATCTAATGAGATGAGATGACTGCCTCAGGGACCAGCAAAGAGTGTGGACATTGAAGAACCTGCGAATGTTAGAAAATGAGTAATGTGCCTTCATAAAACTAGTGGCATTAGCCCATACATGGGCATTTTACGGCCCGCGGGCCAGACCCGGCCCGCATGCTGTCTCAATCCGGCCCGCGAGCCGAAGTGCGAGCCGAACTGCTATTATGACCCGATTGCTTTTATTACGTTGATGCGCACTAATCAGCTGTTTGAAACAGTGACAGCCCTGTTAGAACAGGAGCTTGCACATCGCAGACAGAAAGTAACCTCCTCCAGGTAGAAGCCAGTGATGAACGGCTGCTCAGTCTCTTTCTCTATCGGACACCGGAGCTCCGACGGAGGAGGGAGAGCAGCCGCTCTGCTGCAGCTTTTCTCCACAGCGGAGTTTCTGACCACCGCGACCCTGTCAGCGGTAGCCTAGACCGTGGGACCGGGCCGGTGTTTCACAACCCTCCGTCAGCCGAATCATAACTGCTGACGGTTATAAAGCAACATCGCGGCACCTAATTATTATTTCTCAAACACTAAGGTTTAGCAAACTGTGATTAAATCGCTGGGTTTTCTGACGTGATCGACCATATGACTGATTGTAGCCACGTGCGTCTGAAGCCTCCATCCACCAATGGCTACGCTTGTAATCAAATCAGTCTTTTTTTTCATGTTGGTGCTGTTAGGCAGGAGCAAAGGAGTATTGTGTTTCTTCATAAATAAAAGGTTATCTACATACAAATAGAACAGTCTCACTGAATCAGAACTGAAAAGGATCTGAGTGCTTAATTATAATATTCAGGTGTCTGTGAACATTATTAATTGGTGCAGTCATTTATGGTCAGTAAGTTTTGATAAAACAATCTGCCTTGAGTCCATATTTATATCATAATACAGCATGTTTCTTCAGTGATCTGTGATGGATAAAAGTTGAAAATGCGATTACATTGATTGTGGGCTGTCAGCCTATTGTAATGCAATCATTTCCACCAAATATATGTAGTTATATAGGCTAATATATAATTATATATAATTCAGCAATAAATATTTGATGTTTCAATTTGATTTCGAATCGTGTGGCCCTTCACTCACTTTATCGGAGTCAGTGTGGCCCTCTGGAAAAAATAATTGCCCACCCCTGCATTAGCCGATAGGATCCATTAACTGTAGGGTCTCTGTCATTCTTGAGCAAAAGTGTTACATGGTTATGGAAGAGAAGAGAGTCTCTTCACAGCTTGTGCTTCATTATCTTTTTAAAGCTATGTTGTAAAGCCATTGGGTCTTAGAGTCTTGCCATCCTGCAGAAAGACCAGTGCTATGTGAATCTCTTCTAGTTCTATCGCAGATCTAGTTCAGCAATTTTATCTAATTCAAAATGGGCTAATTTCAGGCCTCAAATTTGGTTGATGCGTTTATCAGATGGAGATTTAGGGTACAGTTGTGTTGGAATTTCGCTCTCGCTGATGTCCTATTTTAAAATTGGAAAAATGTAGATGGAGAAGCAACAAAACTGAAAGTTAAAGTTGCATTCATAGAGGTTAAGGCCATACATGGTCATACATAAAAGCAAAACTGATATGGCTTACATTGTACAACATTAACATTGCCATATGAGGCATCAAGACAAATCTAAGTATCAGTTTTGCCCATCTATTATCTCTATTTTGGTTTCCACTAACTTCTAAGAATAAATGTTGGACTCTTTTGTAGCTAATTGCTCCACTGTTAGCAAGCTAAGTGCTAACTTTGTCTTTGTGCAGCTTGAGTGCACTGAGTTCATCAGATCTTTCAGGGTGACAGTGCTCTGTTTATTAGGCAACTAAAGCAGAAACACTGCAGATTGTCAGAATTTTCCTTTTGGCATTTTCATATCCCATTCCACCTCTGCATCTTTCCTTAATTCAAACATCACACAACTGCTAATTACAATCTATTTTTGTCATTCTCCTCGGCATGAGCATATTCCAGTCTTTGATCTTGAGCCTGACATCTTTTTGGGACTCTCGCAGGAATATCACTGGTGAAAACAGAGAGTGCGAAGATGGGATGTGATGGGAGTGATTTTCACTATTCATCACGTGATTGGAAAACTATTTCATTTATTCTCAACATCTGTCGGCTTGTTTTTGTTTTCTTCTCTCAGCTCTGTCGGCTGGTTTTGAGTTGGTTTCCGGCTGCCACCTGACCAGAGAATGACGATGGATGTGGATTTGACGATGCATGGTTCAGACACCACAAAAGTGCTGAGTCACAGTAAGGGAAGATGGTGCAGAGCAACACAGTGTAAAGACAAATGTATAACCCTGACAGAGCTTTCGGACAAGTCTAAATTGTCGTCTTCTTTTGAGTGACAGTTTTAAATCTCTGTCCTCTGTTAGATGTGCAGAGGTGAACAATAAGTTTCCTGGCAGTGTTTTCAGTATTTGGACAAAAACCTTGCACTATCCTCGGTGCATTGCAGTCACTGCACTTTTCAGAATTTTCTTTCAGGAAGTTGGAAAAAAAAATTCCATGTAAAATAATAATAATAAAAAAAACATTACCATGGTCCCCAGATTCTCAGTCCTCAATGCTGATTTCTTAACCAGGGAGGACATGATACTGGAGTGAAGATCTGCTCCTGTGTTGCCCTGTGTTGCTTTGATCTGTGGCAGTTAGACGACCCCACAGTGTCGTAGCTGCAGGCGACTCACTTCAAACAGCAGCATGAACTCTTCAGATATGAGTTTTCCCGGCAGCCAAACAGTATCTGCCCATCAGCCACAGTCAATTCAACACCCTTCTTGTTCTTCCGATACGAACGAACGATATCTCCACTGCGCTGCCAAAAAAAAGAGGAAAAAAAATGCAAACACGTACAAGACACACATTTCCTTCGGGGGAAATACTGAACGTTTGACATCTTTCATTTTGAAAGCAGTTTTCAAGATTTTTCAGACCTGTGTAAATGTTTCATCAACACAGGTCAACAAATTCCATTTGTATGAGCCTCATGTTCACAGTCAGGGACATTTTGACATCAGATGAGAGAGATGTAATTCATTTGTGGATTTAGGGACCTCAACTATTTATGACATTAAAATCAAAGCTCTTAATGTAACTTTAAAAGTTGCAGAAGTGCAAACACTTAAAAGGTGAAGTTTAATCCCTAAATCCCGCTAAAGGTGCTTCCTAATAGGAAAAAAGTAAATGCACCACATTGTGGCTGTAACTCTAATCTTATTACATCAGCATTGCCAGATTTTAAATGAAGAAGAAGAAGTAGCTACCAAAGAAAACTCAACCATATGTAGGGGTCACCTGCAAGATCTGCCCCTCCCTGTAAACACGTACATGGAAATCTGTGAGGAAAGATTAGTTGGCTTTTCGCATTCTGCAGTTTGGTGTTAATGAGTTTTGGGAGTACTCAGGCATCGGGTGCACTCAGAAGACACCACCTTTCCTCATGTTGGTCTGTAGGGAAATTAAGATTTGCTTCATGATTGCAGACGAGACAGAGGAAGAAGGCCGTCATTTGTGGATTCTTGTGCAAAGATCCCATTGTTATGTGACATGTTATATTAAATAATTTGAAATTAAGGAATTGTACCTGCACTGACAAGGTGCAGGTACTCTTTAAAGGTGAAATACTATAATTATTTGACCAATGAAACATATTATCCAACGTTACTGTGCTGCACATTTGCATTGCCTAGCTAATTCACCACTGATGCACCAATCTTCAACAATCATAGTGTTCAGATTTTAATACTCACATGGTATGCAGCTGAATTTTCATTTAAGGAATTTGCAAAGCAGCTCTTTTCAGTGTCTGGAATCACTGGAGTCAGTTCATTGAAAAGATTCAATTCAGTACTTGACCTTACAGTAGTTCACTGAGCTGTAACTTGGACAAACTGATTCTCACAGTTCAAGCCTCTGACAATCAAGGACTCGTGTTCACTATGTAGTAAGGTCATCTGCAGAACATGCACTGCTTCTTCATTGTGAATCACTCCCTGTGTGTGTGTGTATCCCTAAAAATGAATCAGTGGCTTGAATCACCCAATGAGTGGGTGCGTGTTTCCCTGCTCGTTCGCTCAACTGAACTGAGATGAATGTATCTTTTCAGGAAGTGATTCAGTTTCGGTTTATTCGCCCCAAACTTTCAGTCTTTCCAACAAATTGTTTGCAAACATGGTTAGCCGCCCGCCTCACGAGATAGTTTTGATTGCGGGTCCTCATATGAATGTATTCTGCATTTTGGTAACTCACCCTGAAATTGACTGCACCTATGTCTGAAGTGAAGCATGGACTGTGGAGCCCAGTATAATTGTTATGTGAATTAGATTTCATTCTTTTCTTTCTTTTTTTTTCTTTTCAACGTCAAAAAGGATGAAAGTACACATCTTTTATTCAGCATGTGTCAGTGATGGCACCAGGCCTGTCACTATGCACCACGCACATTGAAAACAACATGAAACAGAATATCTGAACGGCTTTAACTGGCCACATCATAAAGAAAATGTCCTCAACAGGTCTTTGCAGTAAATGGTTTATTTGATAATTGGCCAAATGTTTATGCCCAAATTCTGTAATGCAACATCACTTAACTACAAATACAGGGCAGGCTTGTCCTTGGAGCAGAGCAACCAAATATTATCTCGTCCCAGGCTAATTTAACACCCTCTCTTTTCACCAGCTTATTAGTGGGATCTTTAAGTCGCTTGTGGCACTTTTGCACCTCTCTGGTACAAGGGCATCGGTTTCTTGTTGCAGTTAACTTGTACGATAAAAGATTGACAGTGCACGGGGTGTCTTACTTGAAAAACGTTCAGCGGAAGTATGGGTGGTCGTCTGTCCCTTAGAAAGAAAAAATTACAAAAATGACATTAGATTAAGGTTTAGATCAGATTTGATTAATGTATCCATGTATATTAATGTATTCCACCCATCCCCTTTAATATTTAATAAATCATTTTCCAGCATGCAGTATGTTTTATAAAGTTTAGGGTGTATTGGCCGGATTTAGTGCTAGAAAGAAAAATGTGAGAGTGGCAAAAAAAAAAAGACATAAAATTGAGGTGGTAAATGATTTGACGTCATCTGACTCTCCGCACAAACACCTGGGTTCAACTCTGACACAGCCAACAGGGTTCTTGTTGTGTTGTTGTGTTATTGTGTTGTTGTGTTGCGTCCTCCTTGTCTTCCCTTCCCCAGCCCAAACACATGAAGGTCAGGGAAGCTCTTAATGTGTTTGACCACAGTATGTGTGTGACACACACTGACAACCTGCTCCTGTCGCTGCAACATTGCATGCTGGGAAAAGCTGCTGCAGTAGTGACACTGAACAGAAATAGGTGTAAAATTTATGGGATAGATGGATGAGTCACTTTCCAGAGAATTCCTGTAGTGGAGCCACAGTACAGATACATTTTTACCATTTACAATAAGCTTGTTAGACTGACACTGCTCTCCGCTTTTGTTCTCCCACTGTAGATTAATGAGGTGAGTCATGCTCTTCCTAGTGTTGTAAGCATCTTCGCGACAATTCACAGCGCCTGCAGCAACTTTTTATCTGTTCACGTCTGTTCGCATCTGTTCATATCTTTCCATTGGCTTTGTATGCATTCACGCTGTTGTTGAATTTTGCATCTCATTAAATCTAAATGCATCATTAATCATCGAGCAAAGACTTGTTTAAACCCTCCTTAAGCTCTGTTTAACTCATTTACACCATTTTATAATCTCATTTTTTATTCAGTATATTGTGATTATAACACGGCTATTATAAAACACATGTAAAGGGGAAAAAAAGAAGGGAAAAACAGGCATAATGTATGATTACTTAATGCACAATGCTCTTCACTGACCTCCTGCCCCCTTTTCTTGTGCCCTACTGGGCCCTCGCCTTTTAACTGCGGCACGCTTGTCACTACACGGCTGGCTAACACACAAGAACCGTGGACTGTGTGCCACCATTCATTAAATCATGCGCACGCAACTGTGTCGTCACACTCTTGTGGCCCTTTGGCAAAATGAAGTCTAAACACAAACAAATTATCACGCAACACAAAAGCTGACCTTATGGTAGGGTTAGGGTCACACTACAACAGTGTGAAGAATGAAAATACAGAGGTACAAATGAACATTTACCCGCTTCCCTGATTGATGGACAGATAGTAATATGCAGATTGACAGATCTAAATGAATGTTTCGTGTTAACTGTGATGAATTTCTAGCCTGAGTAATTCTCAGGCCTCTGGAAGTTGTCTTTCCATGCTGTACAAATATGATTATCGACAAATGACTTCGTCTGGAAGCACTAAGGCAAAAATATCTTCTCTAATCTCCTCAGCTATGCTTCCCGACTACACAACATCAATGTTCAGCCTATCAGTATTCTCCTTTAATGTCTTTGTCTTCAGAGGTAATTTGTGCGCTGATTGTCACGAGTGTGAAAACAATCACAGCGTTATTGTCGGTGTGCATCTGTGTGACAGACTTCTTCATTCAAAGCTTCATTCTCCCAAGGATTTATGCAGGGATGGTGAAGGGCCAGTGGTGCCTTAAGCTGTGGACAGTTGTCTGCAATGGCTCATCTGCTTCTTGACGTGATGAATAATGACCGGATGTTTGAGTCCTGCCAACCATGAGGAGCTGACGTCGTCACTCTGCCAAGAAGTGGGATATTAGAGAGTGGCCATTTAATCCAGCTTCATTTGTAGTTAATTGTGTTTGTGTGCACAAAGCGTGTGTGTGACGCACACACGGGTGGTGGTGTTAATACATGGACAGGACAAGGTTTAAAGAAATAGTTCAACATTTTGGCAAATTGGCCCATTGTCATAATCCCTACAGTGTAGTCAAAGCAGTAGGTTTGTTACCTTTAATTGTCGGTGCAAGCTATTTTTAGAACGGCGGAGCAGAGCTGCGAGCTGCTCAGAGCTACGCTATGGAGGCTCATGGGATTTCTTGGTTTCCCTCATCAAACTCATCAAATACACAATCCAACAACTCCAAAACGCTCTCGTGGACAAGTTGTGACCTGCACATTCACCACGCTATGAGATAATAACAGAACGTTACCAGACAGAGGTGTTTCCGAGGCAAATGCAGAGACTGCTTGCTGAAAAACTGCCCGCACATCAGTGGTTTTGCATGAATTTCCCTCTGAAACAACTCTGTCTGTTAACGCTCCGTTATTATCTCATAGCGTGGTGAATGTGCAGGTCACAACTTGTCCATGAGAGCGTTTTGGAGTTGTTGGATTGTGTATGTTTGGGCCCATGTCTGTACACAGAAAGAAACAACTGAATGAGGATGCACACAATGATCCCAACGTACACACATACAATTCCCACAGTTAACTGACACTTCAGTGATCTCTGTCATACAGGTCTGCACACACACACAGACACACACACGTACCCACCCACACTGCGAGGTTCATAAATATTCAGTCTCTCACATCCTCAAACTGTAATGAGCTGCGGCTCTGTGTGTGTCTGTGTGTGTGTGTGTGTGGCTGCAATGTGGGTAGTGTCTCGAAGAGAAATGTCTTGTGCCTTCAGGGACCAGTGGGATGTTTGGAGAGGCACACACACACGAACACACAAAACGGATAGACGTATCTAAATCAGATAGATTCTGGGGCATAACCTGCTGCCAGCGAGAAAAAGCTCAAAACAAACTCTGAAACTGAAGGAAAAACCTTGATCCGATGCGTCTTGTGAGGTTAACCAGCTCATCCCTTACACCTCACCTATACACATTGAAAAGCACTTCACGTTATACCCTCTGTTCAGGGATATATGCTGTACAAACACCAGTAACCTTTTCCTCAACCTCATCAAATCCCTGTGGTTTGGTGAGTTGGGGGCAGTGCCATGAATACTTTAATCCCTTGAGGCCGTGATGGAGGAAGGTGTACAGCCGAGGCTTTGCTTGGGTCGAAGCCTGGTGTTGATTGTGTCGGTGATAGAGTCTGGTATCCATCCTCTGCCCTGCACCGAGTGACCCCCCACTAGAAAACACCTACAGTAGGTGGAGAGTGAGACGTCCCTGTGGAATTATTGATGAGCCATCTGCAGTATTGTGTATGAGTAAATCTTTGCCTATGTCACTACAGTATATGATCCATTATTTATATGTTATTCTTCACCACCGAATTTATGTCAGTAGAATTTACTGGTGACTTCAAGTGTTAAGAAGGAGAAAACTGATACAGTATGCTGCCTCCTCCTCCAGCAAATCGTTGCCCTCAGACTAGTGTTTATTTCTGTGCTCTGGACTGTGATGTAATGTTCCCATATAGCACACACACAGTATGATTTCAGAAAGCTCAGGCAGTGCACAGCATCTCAGAGAGACGGTCACCTATCGATCACAGTTAACAGGACGGGATGTCATTAGATTTGGATGATATTGAAGGTTAAGATGCAGCTTAATGAGAAGTGATTAGGATACATCCTCTGGACACCATGAATATTATTTTTCACCAATTTTCCATGTCGACTCCCTGCAAGATATGACAAGAGATTTCCCTAAAAAAAAAGAAAAAAAAGTCAACATCATAGTGAGATCGGAGAAGTCATCTGTTCAAAAAAAGTCACATGTTCACGTCAGTCAATAAACCTCACACCCCTGGGGTCCAAGAATCCGTTAGAAATTTCATTACAATTCGTGCTGTGATTGTCGAGGTCGGTCTGTAACAAAGTGATGGATTGACAGGATGACTGACTAACATTGTCATCTCGAGAGCCATGCCACTGGCAGTGCTGTATATTATCAATAGGTCTGTAATCACAAGAGCACAGAAACCACCTCTGACATTAAACTTTATTTTTTTTTGTTCCAGGGCTTAGTGATAGAGAGAATCGGCAGGAAACCCCTCCTCATATTTGGTTTCGCTGCAATGGCGTTCTTCTTCAGCCTCCTCACAGTGTTCCTCAATTTCCAGGTAAGCTGCTCCTCCTGCTCCGCTGACCTCTTTGTAGTCTACACACATGTAGTGCATAGGTCCCCAGTCCTGCTGTGCAATTAGAGTGTGAACAAAATATCATCAGTGTGAACAAAATATACCACAATTCCTCTTGTGCCTTGGACATTGTCAATATTTTTGATCAATCTGTCCTCATTAGACCATAGGTAAAAAGGAAATATCTTGTAATGAAGCAACATAAAACAGAAGAAGCTGTAATAAATCATCTCTCTCCCTCTTGCTTTTTATTCTCAGAACAGCGTGTCATGGATGCCCTACCTCAGTTACGTCTGTATACTGGCTGTGATTGCGTCCTTTTGCTCTGGGCCAGGTAAAACCACTGACCTATATTACTAGCTCTGATTTCCCCCTGTTTCTCTCGGCCTCTTCTTTCATTTTTCCTTTCTTTTTTTTTTTTAATTCACAATCCTTCCCCTGTGTTCCACTTCAATTGAAACTGCACTTAAAAGAGATTGGGTAAATACTCAAATTTTGTCAGATTGCTTAATGCAGAGTCGGCTGTGGTTCAGTGAAGTAGTTGTTGAATAATCAATTAGAGCGAAGTTGCTGTGCTCCTGTCATCACTTTTAAAACTGGGGGACACAGAACTGGAGTTTTGGTGCCTTTGAAAGGACTTTAATAATAGGAGCAATAGGAATAATCACACTAGTGTTGTGTCAGTGTTAGAATTACAGTCAAAGGTGCTATCATATATTAACATACTAAACAGGTGCCCTAACAGCACACATACTATATAGTATGACATAGAAGTAAATGCACAGGGGACAGGGTGAACATGCGCTGTGGGTCCTGGTGGGAGGTTGACTTTGACTTTCAAGGTGAGGCAGTGGCTGTCATCACACATATACATTCCTTGTGCATAACAATGTCTCCAGGGAGTGTTCATCCAACAAAGTGCCTCAGTATATCAGGATGAGATGAGAACAGTGGAGCATAGGATTGTGTGGGAAAATGGACCCTCTCCTCCGTAGTGATTCCATACAGCAAACTACAGGGTGTGCATTTAATTTTCCTTAACCTGGAAATCAATGCTTTCAAATCAGGAGAAGAAAGGGAACAGACACACACACACACGAAACATACACTCTTTAACACCTCTACTGTAGCTTTTGATCATTCAGTCCATCGTTAGAAGGGCAGACCGCGGAGGGCAGATTGTTTCTCGTTTATTTCCACCACCTCCGTGATGATTTATGGCCTGTTGAATCAAACGAAGCCCCAGACTGCTTAGGAATAGTGAATGACTGGGAGGGAATGAAAAGAAAATTCACATGAGGGATCGTTGTGCTCAGAGCGTGTCAGTGGATAAACGAGCAGCCGAGATTCCTCTCGAGCCATTCCACCGTGCAGACAGTGGCCCAGATATTTCAAAGTTTGACAAAGACACAAAGATTATATTGCTCCGTGGACGAGGGAACGAGTGACTCTTGTTTGTGATATGGTGAATATAGGGGCATCTCTACAGTATATCTGCAGTATAGTTCCTCGTATGATATCAGAACCTGAAGTATAATGTATTCACCTGCACCTATGTGGTTTTCATCTGCCTGCCCCGTCCTGGGGAGCTCTGTGTTTACCTCCAAATAGCTGGAGAGATAAAACACAGCCAGTATTGTGAGATCACATAGAGATTTCTGTAAACAAGTCATCTCTAACAACGTTTAGAGAGGCCAGCTCCAATTTCCAGTTGCTAGAAAATCCCACATTTTTTATTATAGTGTTCCGAGAAGGGGATATGTCAATAATCAATTAAACATTCAGTTAAAGGACAGCAGCAACCTGCAATTTACTAATGTGCTCAGTATATAATTACAGTCACTTTAGTAATTATTTTATTTTGTAACTATGATTATGCGTAGCGTGTATCTGTTATAAAGTGCCAAAGACTTGTGCGTGATGAAAGCATATTTGTGTCAGAGGCTGGTCCCACTAAATCCTCTCATTATTTGGGAATACACGCGTTGTTTTGTAGCTGAGGTGCAGTTCACCTCATTAAGCTGCAGGGTGAAGCTCGGATGAGATGTGAATCCAGCACCTGGAGCAAAGGACGTTGTGAGCAACAGCAGGTGTAATGAAATAAACTTCATTATGCAAAGAAGTTGAATTTTACCTTCTTTGAGAAGGCGTGGAGCACGCCCTAACATCAGGTTATTCTTCCTTTCCTCCTGTCTTTGCTTTGCTGGTTTGATAAACTTGATGTGAATTAGTTTCTGCACCACACCACTCATCAGCCTCAGACTCTTTTCTTCTTTGCCTTCATGTGTAGCCTATTGTAAACTGTCCAGCTGTAGCCATACGTAGCATACCTGCCTACTGGGCATCCTCACTGACTTTCCTCCTGACTGCCTGACTCACAGCTGCAGCTGCTTATACCTCTCTCCGGTATGGAGAGGGTGCATTTTCCATTTCTCCTAGTCAGATAATTTATGCTGGGTTGTTTCCAGTTGTTGCTGCAGTGTTCATCAGTTTTCTGTTGCCTGTTGCAAGTCTGACCTTCTGCAGAAGCTCGGTCAGCCTGATTCCCTATATTTCATCTGCATTTGGGCCTTGAGGCCTGATGCATGCTGTGGTCTGTGAGGGTCCTTGTTCTGGGAAGAGCAGCTGTAATCACAAAATCAAATCTGACATGCCGTCTTGCTTGTTGGTCTATTATATTAAATCATTATCAAATCTGACTATATATTTTTTTATATTTTGTGATTTTGCCCTTATTATGTCTATATTCTGTGATATCCTGTGAGTTGATGGCGTTTATGATTGGCTTTGGATCTCTGTGTGTATATCTGTGTGCCTGGTTTGTGTGTAGGAATGTCTGCCTGTAGGATGTGGCTGTTGGAGGCAGAGTGCAGTGGTCAAACTTTCACTGTCACACTGTCAGCAGAATATTAACATCACCCTCAGATCAGGGATTGAATGCTGATTGCAAATGTCCTGTTCTGAGCTGGGTCATCATCCAAATTTGTTGGCAGAGCTGTTGACCCTGACTGTGGATAGATATGTGCATAATGCTCTAATGGATGAATATAGTGTGTGTATATATAGATACTGTAGATGGGAGTTTATATATTTAAGATGCCTCTTCATTGAAGAGACTGATTTGCTCTTCAGTGCAGTTTCCTGCTGTGATTTATGGATACTATGCATTATGATGTGTTTTAGCTTTGCTTTTTGTGGTCTTAGTCCTGTGCTGTAAGGTCTTTGACACTGAGGTCAATTAGTCTTTATGTAAGTTAGTTGGTCTTCATCATTTATTGTTAATGTCTTAAATGGCAAATGGCCAGTTTGGCATCGGTTTCAATTTGTTCACTTTGTCCCCCTTCTCTCCCTAAGTGAGCAAAGTCAGTGTTTAATTTTTTCTCCTCCAGCACAATCTGCCAGATACTGGAGGTCTTTGTGGCTGGCTGCTTTGTCACCCTCTGTGATGATTAGAGACAAGAATGAAAGGGGTTAGATTAAAATCTTGATGTGGAAAAGGTGTAATTTACTGCAAGTCTGTGCTGTGTGCAGCAGTAAGTGGTCTGCAGTGAAGCCTGGGAGGCTGGGTTGGGTGAAAGCCTATTTTAAATGAATTCGACTCAGTCACTAAAAGTGGAAAACTGGAAATCAGCGGGTGTTTGATCCCAGAGGGCACACTTTCTTTTTTCTCTCAGTGAAGAAACATACAAACAGAAATGTGGAGCTTCAACTGAGCTGGCTGTCTTTTGACAGTAATTACTACACTAATGTGCCAGATGTGTATTTTACAACCACACAGATAAATATATTATTTCATAACTGATCTTCTACAGAGAATAGAACAGTATATACTTTCCTTTTTTGTCAGATTGTAATATGTAAAACTAAATTAAAATGGCAAACCAGTCAGTGCAACTTTCGAGGAGAATATAAAAGACTATAAAACAGCACAAAAAAGTAGCTGAAATAAATAAAGTTAAAACTAAATAAGACAAAAAAAACCAAACACACAACCATACATTCTATCTGCCAATTGCACAATCCCTTATTGCACTGTGTTACTGAGTGTGGTTATTGCTGTGGTGTAGAAACTGTTTTTTAATCCAAGACATCTTCTACGTAGATGTACAAGTAGAATATATGTCTTATAGGTATTTATTCATGTACTGGTATACATGTCCAGTACAATAGATCAATGGAAGTACTGTATATAATATCCTGAAAGGAAACGTGTGCATATGGCAGTTTGTTCTTAATCAAAGCATCTGCTTGTTCCACCTCATTCATTCAACTCCCTTGAAACTATGACGTGATGTTGAACAACACATGTCTTCTGTCAAACATCTCTGCCCAGCATGACTTCCGCTACGTCTGACTACAGACCTAATTAAAATCTATATGCATGTTTTACGTAATGCCAATAATATGTAATGGCTACATAACATCGTATACACTGTCTGCAGTACATTACATCACATTATAGTAGATTGGGTCAGAGCTGTGTAGTATATTTTTTGCTTTTTCTGTGCATATTCATCATACACATGAGCTGATGCAGAACTTTAATTATACACATCTTAATTACAGAAGCTTTGACAAATGAGCCTCTATAAAATAACAGATGAAACCCAGTTTTTGTCACACAGCAGCAGCCACCAGTTGTGATGATGTTGAGTCATGTCAGCAGGTTGTTGACAAACAGTTATCAATTTGCTTTTCGAGTATATGCAGTGAGTAATTTATATAAGATGTTAGTGTCTATAACAGTTGTGTGGTGAGACAGAAATAGCCCCAGGCTCTGGTAGATCTGCCACAGGCCTCAGTATTGGAGGGTAGGGTATCAACAAACATATAATCAAACTTTAGTAACGGTAGACTGCCCAGGGCGAGCAACGAAGGCGCAAAATACAACAAGATGTAAGACAGCACATAAAACTGTTGTGAAAAATACACTTTAGAAAAAGGTATCAATGTGTATCAATATAAATTCTAAATTGTTTTTACTGTGACAGTTTCCCTTTTGTGACAGATGCGTTTAATTACAGGCTGCATTTTTTTAAATAGTTTGGCTGCTCTATGAGCTGTGATACTGTTGACATGGCACGAGAGTGTGAATAAACCTTTTAAAATCCTGCACAGTGCGTGTGGCACGTCTGCTACAAATTACTTCGCTCTGATAAAATCCAGGATCACCTGAGGGAAAAATGAAGCTATTATTTTACATTTTATCATCCACAAATCCTGTGGAAAAAAAGCAATAATACATGAACCCTGTGAACAGATGTTGTCGGTGTTGTCGTATTCCTCTGTGCATTAGAATCCCAGTGTTTTGCAAAAGCAATAAAAAACACATCAAAGCCGAACCATTGTTGTGGGTGACACTTTCCTTCATTATCATACAGTCACAATGTGGGTTCAGAATAAACATCCTCAGTGTAATGAATTTGTAATAAATTTGTACTGAGTCATGTTTTTGGATGATTTGGATCCACTGCCTAAGGGCACATGTTTTATGAGGCTTGGACCATTCAACAGTTATTGATGAGGTAGATTAATTCTTTACTCTGGTCTATTAGTTGGAATAGTCTCTGATTGTTCTTCAAGGAAACTGCCCTAATAGTCTTTTTAAGGACTGTACATATTTGATAACGGATTTGATTATATATATTTCTCCCAGTAAGTGTGCATTTATTTTACAGTGCAGTATAAAAGAGCAGATAAATACTCAAATGGACACAAAATGGAGACAAAATCTTACGTAACTACATTGACCAGTAACTTTTCAACTCTCAAAATACTCAGTTTAAGCTCAGGAGCTTCAACAAGAATGAAGCTGTGACATGAACTCATGTCACTCTATTAAAGCTATATTTTTGGTGAGATCCGTGCTGTTGAATCCACTGAGATCCATTATAACTAAAACCAATGACCTGAAAGAAAAGATATAAATTTGACTAACATGAGATTGACTGTCAAAGTTTTTCCACTAGAGCAGTGAAACTCAGACTCTGGCCTCAGCTGAGGTGCCTCTAAATGCCCCCGTCACATTTTGCCGGGTCACTGTAAATATTATTAGAAAGAGCAGGCCCAGACCTCCTCGGTTTGAAAAGTGCCTTGAGATAGCTTGGGCTGTGAATTGGTGCTAGACAAATATAAGTGACTTGACTTGACCCGCTCTGTTAACACCTAATACATTTTTCGCACATCCTTGTTTTTTCCGCACTTCTTGTTTGGCCTGTAATCTACTAGTGTTGCACAGTGGTGGCTCACAGTTAAACCTGCAGGCACTGGAGTTAATGTGAGGAGTGGGTGGGCCGAGGCATAAGAATCAACATTCTGGTTAAGACTGGAATTGCTGTTTTCTATGTGTATGAGAAGATTATTAATTATTATGACATATTTTAATCAGGTGTTAATTAGACTGTTTGCATGGCTGAACTCGTTTACGGTTTATTATTCATTTTTGACAGCTGCCAGATGTTGGCATGAGATTATTATTGTTTTTTTAATCAGAATTTTATTTTTGAAAGAATCAGACTGTGTTCACTGTATTGTGAAAACACCTGTCACTATTTTTATTGAGAAATTATTCCTCAAAATGTTAATTGGAAATGGCCCACTTAAGTGATATGTTACTGTAATGTAAAAAGAGAAATTATAGCACTATGAGAGGTGCAGGTCTCTAATTCTTGGAAAATAATTGGATGAGTTACATGTATACATGTATCCAGATTTGAATGACATCAGAGCCAGTCCAGACATCACTACTGTACAGTGCATTCCTCCAGATGGACGACCATCACCGGGCACCTACAGTAAAGGACTCTCAGACCACAACAAAACAAGATTCCCTGGTCTGATGAATCCAGGATTGAACTGACGTGATAACAATCACGAGTCACGACACCGATTGACTGAGCAGTCCGGTCTGGGAACAGTCCTGGTTTTTCCAGACCTCATTGCCGTTAAAATTACAGCAGCCACTGTTTTCTTGCACCTTAAATTCAGCAGAAATCTTTTTTGTATAGCTTTCCACATATCTGTGCCTCGATACAATCCTGTCTCTAAAGCTCCGCAGGCAGCTCCTCGGTTGTATTGTCAGCTGTGACACCTCATGAGACAGGTGTGGGTCTTTCCAAATCAGTTCATCAATGTGATATCATGCAAATATCTCTAAAATGTTGTTTTTACTTTGTCGTAGGGGAGTAGAATTTTTTTTCTTCATTTTTACCCCACCATAAGGTTGCAATAAAACAAAATGTGGAAGAAAAAAAAATCTAAATGGGCCGAGACACTTCTCACTGCATGTGCTGTTTTTGACATGCACCACACACACATGACTTCCTGTCAGCGGGGGCAGATGCTGGGGCTCGAGGTGGGAAAACGTTTTTCTCGGGTATAGGCAGATTTTCAGATGGTTTCTGTCAGATGATTGACAAGTGGAGGTCCTGTCTACAGGAGCAAATCCATTCCTCTGCCAAACACCAGAATCTGTGAGGATCACCTGTGGTGCAGATACGTACAGACAAGGTTAATTGGGTCTTTTTTTTACTGCTGGAGGCTGTAACTGTTTCTCTGCTGTCATTTTGGTGACAGTTGAGCAATTGGCCGACGTTTACATTTTATTTTTCCATACTGAACTCAGTTGGTGTTTAAAACAAAGGAATGAAAACAGTTTTTGCTTTGAACTTAATTCATACCCACCCCCACCCTACTTCTCCCTGCAGCCTTTACACAGTCATCTCATTAAGTGGGAAATGTTGATTTTCTTGCTGAGTGCTGTTGTGGGTGTCAGATTTTGCCACCTTGTCAAACCAGAAAAGAAAAAAAAAACAGTATTTGCTGGTGCCTCCATATGAAAACTAACAAGAGCACATGTAAGAAACATACTAACAAGACTAGATACAGCAGCATCATATTATTATACCACTGCTGGTGTCTCCTGCATTGGGAATAAGATGACAGAAGTTGACACTGTATACATTATACATGTGTGTATATATGGGGATCACACTGACAGAGCCAAATAAAAACATATTGACCTAAAAAGAAATTGGGTGAGAAACCTTCTCTGCTGTCAGTAAGTATAAAAGGCATCAACACTGTTCCCATGTGAGACACGAGAGACCAACACTCCCCCAGAAAGATGCACTGATGTGTTTGGTGGATTGGGACGAGCAGCTTTCTCACCCACCATGGTTCTGGTGTAGTTTAGGGTATGAGCATTTTAAACCAGGCCACTTCATTTTAATATCTTTTAATTACTGAGACACCAAACTTTTAAGACTTGTCTGCATGGGACCCAAGTGGCGGACACATAGAGACAGGAGAAGAGAGGCAAGAGCGTGAACCAAGAAAGATTTATTAATAGATTGGAAAAAGCTGAGAGGAGAAGGAGGAGGTCAGGAAGGAGCTGTTCCTTGTAGAGGACGAGCCGGGCAGAGTGAGTCCAGAGCAGATCCAGTGTGTGTTGGGGTGATGAGGTTGTAGGGTGTCAGAGCAGGATGATGAAGGAGCAGCTGGCGGCCTGACCTCCCACACACCTGTCTCCAGATGTGCAATCAGGCAGACACATGACATGAAAACAAAACGAGAAGGAGTGATGGCCGAGGTGTATGGAGCCTGACATAAAGGTCTTTACTGCCTTTGATGTCACTTCATCATTTTAATTTTGACGGTTGCTATTTTTGATTTGATTGGGCGTCATCAATATACAGTTTTATGTACCTAGTATACCATAAGAGCAGATGCTTCTGACTGTTCGACCCGAGTTTGAGCCGAATATTATGTGCAAATTATATGATCAAAAGCTCTGGGTCTTTCATAGACGTAGTGTGTTTGATGATACTGTAATTTCCTGCTAATCATCTCTCTGAAGGCAACAATATTCTCAGCTTCTGGTTTGGTGCAGCTTTACGGTCCTGCAGCTTTTTATGACGGCAGCGGCTCAGTTGTTAGCACGGCATTAATTACTTGGATTTAGTTCCACCAGTACCTTTCACATCACTTGCATGGAGGCGGCCTGCATTAGACGTCCTATGTGTTTTCAGGTCCATGGTTTTTATGTGGGGGTCTCTATAGAACAGGTTTGTCAGCAATCCACAATGATGTTCCTAAATCACGCTGAGACACAACTGCAGAGCGCTGGGTTGAAGCTTTGGCAAACAAAATTCAGCCAAATATTTAGGACCCAATTCTCTCATTGTAACAGCAGATTGGTGCCGTGTTTACAATCAGTATGTAATCAGTAACCACCACCTTGGTTACAGTATAACACCAGAGCTGGTAGTTTCAGAGACTTAATTTGTGTGTTTGTAACAACCTTGAAGCTGCATCTGCACTCATATTTCACCACATCAGTGTCTTTTTTGTCTTGTCTCCATAATGTGGTCACGTTGTTAATGTGTAGTTCCAGAAAACCACAATTCTTATCGACCTGTGGACACACACCTCGCTGATGCAGCACATGTATAAGTGTGAGCTGTATTTCTTGCTGTAATGTGACATGAAATGACACAGAATAAACTGACTGGTGCAATATTTCATGAGCAGCATCTTTTTAAATGAAGTTCAGGACTCAGACACACACAGAGAGACACACACAGGCACGTGCATGCACAAACCATAATGATGGTGGTGAAATTACAAAGTTAAGTTTGATGTCTGAGGCATCCAGGTCAAGTTAATTGGATTCAGTACATTGTCCGTGTGCGTGTGTGTGTGTGTGTGTGTGTTCACCCCCACTCTGTCAACAGTGCAAAATCTAGTGTGGAGAAATGTCTGGTAATGTGAGAGTAACACCAGAGATATGAGGCTCAGTGGACCTCATTCATCAAGGTATCGTACTTACCGATTTAATCATAGTGTGTAATCGGTGTGTGCTCATTTCACAGCTGAAAAATTAGATTAATTAATCCTTGTGACTGACTTACATGTAAAACAGAGCGTTGACTGTTGCCTGGGATGAAAATAGACGCTTATGCTGCCGCCCTTCAAACTTAACACCTAACCACGTGTGTGTGTGTGTGTTATTTTGGTGGATTTGTTCAAGCCTGTGGAGAAATCAAAGTGGCTGAAGCTCATTTTCTCCCTCATATCACTGTGTTTAGTGCAAACTCATCTCTTCTCCTCTGTGTTTCTCGCATCCTTCATAATGTGAGTGCTCTAGAGATGAAATTTATGATCCAAAAAGAAAGTGAGCCCCTCGTTACTCAGTGAGGGATTAGAGGAAGGTGGCTCTCACTGCCAAGAAAGCATCACAATAAAGTTTACCCTTAGTGCATTTCAAAAGGGGAAGGCAGCAGTATCTGTGAAAAAATGAGTCAAAGTAAACACTGTTCAGCTCAGTTATGCTGAGAACAGTCTCACATAACGAGACCTATGAGTGCAGCGTTGTGTCAGCAGAATGGTCCACCCATTATCATTTAGCTATTGGTGGGACAAAAAATAAAACCACTTTGGCTTCTTTGCATTTATTTAAAGTTATCACGTCTCAGGCATTGCTGAGTTCAGGGTGCAGTGATGGCGACTCTGCAAAACAATGTTGTGGCTTCTTTTGGGTGGAACATTTACCCGTGGGGAAATTAATGCTCGCCACAAGAAAACTTAACATACACCGACTTACTGAGGTTTGAGGTCACCACAGGCCACCAGAACAACTCCATGACCCTTTGGCATTGATTCTGCAAGTCTCTGGATAGATACTGTAGATAGGTTAGATGTTGCAGAACATTGTCTAGCACATGTAGACCAATAAGTGTTAAATTAGGTTTGGATCTGGTGACAGTTGATGTTATAGCATGAGATTCTTCTCACTGTAGGTGTCAAACCTTCAGCCATGTGCTCTTCTCCTTCGGTAGGCCTCACGTGCACGTGTCCACTTGAGACTAAGGTGAAGGACGACTTATCTCACCACGTCACTTTTATACTGTACACATCTCTGTACACCAGTGCTCTTTGTAATATACACTGCAGTTCTACAGTAATTATCGGACTCAGAGCTGCTACTTAATTACCAGCCTACCTGTGTGAGAGCATCCGCATTCACGTTTCTCCACTGATTTGTTTAGATATTTGTTTTAATTATGTTGACTGTGTAATTGCATGTTCCAAACCCTCATCGATACTCAATTAATACAGTGTGTAGGTGTCTTAGCCTGGAGGCTGTTTTGCAGGTTCATGTTGCAAAGGAGTTTTAAAAAGGGTAGAGGAAGCAGAGTGGGAAGTGACTGAGTGTGAGTGAGTCAGGCAACCCTGTGGAGAAGTCCTGATTTTCCTCATTGATGAGAGCTGCTATTTAAATTAGAGACACATGAACATCATTTAAAGTCATAAACCAAAGAAAGAATGACAGAAGATTACCTTCAAATGTCAAATTACATTAGTAGTCAGGGTTTCTCTGCTATAGAGCGCAACATTTTGTAACATTGCAGGAGAGGAAAACTTAAACAGAATTAAACAATTTCCTCATAAAAAATGTAAAATGTTTTTTTATGAGTTCCCTTATTGATTTGAGGGACAATGACACCCAGGAGCATATGTATTCAGTGTGAGACATAATGACTGACTCGTCTCTTCTACCTGTGTTATCCTCCAGTTTGCTCCGTCTTTATGAAGCTGCTGCTGCAAGGAAATTGCTCAATATTAGATCATTAAGAAGGAAGAGGAAAACAAGACTTCAGTGTAGTTCAAAAACCATTTAGTTTGCTACGCACATCTCAGGTTTGACACGTGCTCCAGTTCAAGAAATCCAAATTTCTTGTGCATTAAACCTCTGTACTCAAGTACAGCAGGCAATATGTGAAATTAAGCTGTTTTTTGAAGTTTGGGATAAGCACATGTGACATTTGTGTAAAAGTTAAGTCATACTGTTTCATTACCAACTGGATGCTTTATTCCTATTACAGTAACACTATGTTACATAATATGACACAGTCAAAAAAGCTTGTTTCAAAACAAATTTTCACACATCTCTCCACCTTAAACCTCATTACATTTGTTGATTCCCTGCATTAACATAAGTGACATAACATAAACCTAATCCTTGATGTACAGCGGATCCCTGCCTTCACATGTGATAAATGACAGGATTAAAAATAACTTTATTGTCTCCTAGCTATTATATTCTGTGCAGGAAGACTCAAATATCAGTCAGTTTGTTCGGTGAAATATTCTGATCTCAAACAAATGGAGCAGAAACTTGAAGTCCTGATACTAATGAGAGCAGTGACTCTTGCTTTCCTTCCTCAGACAGCCACCAGTGGAGGGTATAAGAGCATATTTGTTGTGTGGCATTTTATGGCCTTCAAAAAAAACAAAAAACTGCAGTCTAAGACCAAAGACTCCAGTTTTATCTTCTGCCGTTTGACACTGACCACAAAGTGCAGCTTATTAATTTCTCAAAGATCAAGATGAAGAGACTCCCGTGGTTTTCTTTCAACATCTGTCTCCACTGCAGGAGCGGGGCTGACAAACAGAGAGTCCCACCTGGTGTTCCTGGATTTTATTTGTCAGATAAAATGCTAATGATATTCTTTTGTCCTCTGTGGTGAGAAGCTGCCTGGAGTTGAATATGGAAAAGCAACTGAGGCCGTCACTATAGATACACATTGTTCATTATCATCATGTCAGAGGGAAATAATTGTCGCTCCCTGTCAAATCACACCCAACTCTTCATTGTCCTGATGTAAATTGAGCACTAAACAAATGAAATTGGTCGGTCTGCGGTGTTTTCAGGCTGATCATAAGATACACACACTCCACTGGCTTTGTTTGACTTTTACTACCTTTGAATACCTTTTTCTTCAGAGTATTGTTCCCAGAATCAAATTAAATTAAATTGAATTAATTAAATTACTTGTCCACTGACACTAAAGCACTTAATTCGTCCTGACAGTTAATTGATGTTTAGAAATTAATTATAGAAGCAGCTTCATTGTTCAAGCTAATTATTTACAGCTGCCTCTCAGACACTCAACACTAAAGTATTTGCCATGTTGCACTTTCAATGAACTCTGCATCAGGCATTTTTGTCACTGTGCCACAGCAGAAAGACCAAATAGATATTGATAGATATACAGTATGTTAATAAGATAATGGCACACCATTAGCTTGTAGTCACGAGACTCAAGCTACATTACCAGTTAACTCTTGAACATTAAGGAGTCATTTAATGCAGGGTTATTCTAAGAAATAGCAATTGAATTCAATTCCTGTACTACTTATCCCTATTCATTTCATATACAGTACATTTACTGTGGTTTCATTTTAGAGAGAAATATTGTACTTTTTACTTCACTACCATAAGTTTATTCATAGAATCACATTCTGTGCGGTACATTTTTTAAACATCAAATTATTCAACTATGTAATGGAGGTAAAATTAACAGCTGTAGCAATCACATGTTGAGAAGATATTAGTGTTCCATCTCTAATAATATAATATATGATATGACTCACTTTTTAAAGGTGCCGTCCCTTCTTTTGCCAGTGTAATTCCTTGTCTGGTGCAACAAGCGTTTTGAAGGCAGGGTATTGAATATTATGTGATTAAAATGCACTATAGGGTTTTACTCAAGTGTAAGATCTTAACATTTCTCCTGCTGGTCTGAAAATTATATTATAATGTTGAGCTTCCAGTGACAAAATGTCAAGAATCATCTCAGCCAAGATTACTTGTTCATCAGAGCAGCACTCAGCAAGTACAGCTGTAGTCCTGTTCTTAGAGTGAGAGTCACTACTTTAACTGTCAGCCCCGGAAAATGAAATGAAAATCACTCTTGAGTTTGTCATTTGCATGTACTGTACGAACAGCTTACTGTATTATAAAAATACTGGGTAACACTTTATTTGACACCTATCTCTATAACTCATTATAACCATACTTATAATGAGTTATAATGCAGTTATAGCACTGTATAACTATAGTTATAAACACTAGTAAATTATCATAATGCTTTATAACAATAATCATAACACACTATAAAGCATTTTATCATGACTTATAAGGTCTGGTATTATAATACGTTATAATTGTTAGTAACTCGATGACAATGCCCACATTGCTAATACATTATAAATATAGTTAGAATGTGTTATAATTGGCTTATAAACGTGTATAACTATCATTATAAACACTCATTAATTATCTTAAGGCTTTATAACAATAAGCATAACACATGATCATAGAGCATTATAACGCTATTATAATATTTGACCTTATATGTCATGATAAAATGCCTTATAGTGTGTTATGATTATTGTTATAAAGCATTATGATCATTTATGAGTGTTTATAACTATAGTTATACAGTGCTATAACTCATTATAAGTATGGTTATAATGCATTATAGAGATAGGCGTCAAATAAAGTGTTAGACTACCAAATACGGATAGTTGCATTAGTCTGAAAAATTTGAGCCACTTCATATTGACACCACACATATGGATTATGACGTAAACATAATTAGTGTTTCTGTAGCTCTCATTCAGAAATGTAGGATAAACCCACCCAAGCGACACGCTGACCTCCTGGCATGTCAGCCTTCACTACACAGCATCCAACTGTGCTACAAATGAGTTCCCTCTTCTGGACAAGTGGAGGAGCCAGACCCTGGTGGTCTCATCATTGCTGGATGGTGTATTAACTCAATTCTCCTGGGACGAGAAAAGGCCATGGCTGGAAGAGAGCTGGAAGAGACGTGGTTACAAAAGTGGCAACAAACAGGCCGGGGTGTAAAAGACAGGAGACTGCTGAACAAGATGAATCGCTCTTCACTTGAGAATGTGGGAAACAAATACAGATTGGACAGGCAGACATGCTGCTGTGACAGTTAGCAGGTAATGGGAGATACCAGGGGTGAGATGTGAACACGTCCTGACAGAGATGGCATCTGCCGCTTTTAGGAGCCACGAGCAAAATGAGCAGAGACAAGATTCACTGTGGAGTGAAATGAAGCTAAGGTGAAACTTAACGATGCGTAGCAGCAAATATGAGAGCAAGATTTAATTAGAACAGCAGGAGAAACAAAGGGAAGAAGTAAAGGCTGATGGGCTATGAGTTATATTTGTGTGTGAGTGAGAGAGATGGTGGCAGTGCACCTGTATTTGAATGTGAATGTGTGTCTGGTGGCTCAAATTACCTTTGTATTCACCACCTCGTTTGGTTAATGTGTCCTTGTTTATCTCATCTTAATTGTACACAGACATGAAATTGCTTTGGTTTAATATTCCTCTCTTGCTGTAACGTATGTGTTGTATTAGAATATTTTCACATTTAGACTCACGTGAGTAAAAACCTGCATCCAGCACCTATTTTAATATGCACCTAGCCCCAGTAACATTACATTTTAGCATGAATAATTATATTATAATCCGAAGACTTCCCTGCAAATCCCAGTGGTCCCTCTGTTGATTGTCTCCCACTGCTCTATAGAGCAGAGCCAAATGCTGATTGTTGTCATTCCTTGCCCGGTTACACCCACAAATGCTGTTGTACATCCCGAGGCTGATGTCCCCTGTGAGAGCGACTTATGTAATATTCCCTCAATGTGCAGAGACCCCTGAGAGGACTTTACTAAAATGCAGGAAACCATGTCTTCCTCGCATGGATCATACAACTGTGGCATTAATCTTGTGCCAGGAGCCTGTCCTCCGTGGGGGAAGGATTTATTCTCCTCTGGGTCCTGAAACATTTGTTATGGAAGAGTAAACTGAAGATGCCCTCACTTCTAGATTCATCTCTCGCTCTGTTGCACCAGCTGTAGCAAGGACATACTGTATATATTTTCTTTTTTGAGTAAAAGGGAGACTGAGACTCTGATAGTGTTGATAGTATCAGCTTTTACAGTACACAGCATCACTGTCAAAAACTGCAACGCCCTTCACCGTGCTGCTCACCCACTGAGCGTCTTAGTAGTGACACTAAATTCACCAGACTTTACTTCGGGGGGCTGCTGCAACCCTGTGAGAGGAGCGTGACATCATCTTGTCACAGCAACGAGGCACTAAAGCCGTTTGTCCACAGGGTCGGAAATACTCGCATTGAGCTGAACCGTGACGAGCTATAGCATGGTGTGAGCGAGGTAGTTTTTCGGTGCGTTGGTTTTCACAAACCAACTGCTGACCCTGTTCTCCGTCTAAGCAGCTCACTGCGGGTGTTTCCTCTCACACTAGTCCTCCCTTGAAACTAATGTGCTGAATAAATGGTGCAGTATATGTGGAGATATAACGCGCCTTTTATCCATGTTCCACCAGCTCTGTGATCTCTGTGAAACCTTCCTGTTGCAGCTTTCACAGTAAAAGCCTGATACAGCTTTACTGATTGAAAGGAAATGTTCAGACTCCATGTAACCACTCTAAAAGTAAACCACAGACTCCAGTGATTTAGTCACAAGTCATAAATCTATTGAACTGGACATAGAGATAGATAGGTGTTGACCATTGTAGCGCAGGCGGATGCTGTCATGTGCTGACCTCTTTGAAACCACAGCAGCACAGGCTGGCGTAGTGGCGTCCTGCTGTGAGGCTGTCTATGTTCACAGCTCAGTGTGATTTTTTTTCCCACAGCCACCGTTTAAAAATACCTGTTACACATGTTGTCTTCCAGGCTTTGATGAATAATTCCCTTCAATAGATGTTTTTATCTGTATGACAACCACTCAGAAATACCACTACTGAGGCAGCACTTGTACTATATGTCAGAGCATCAATATGTGAGTGTCTGTGTGTGAGTTTAGTGCATTTCAGATCTGTTTCCATGGCTCAGTACCGTCTCTCCAGTGTCGGCGTGTGGATCCTTTTGTAAGTCTGCAAAGCTGTAGAAAGATCCTGACTAATCTCCATTAGGCAGAGGCAACAGTTTCAGCTTTGCAAACCCTTGACAAATTAATTTCAGCTGCACAAAATGCTCTCGGTGAAAAGAAGAATGATTGTTTTATAGAGAGTGCAATGGCTGAACCGGCACTTTCTGCAATTGCACTGCTGCTAAACCATTGCCCCACTACTGTTTTCAACCCTGACCCTCCATGATCATTCATAGTGGAGTACACCCTTGAAGTGGTACTCTCATTCCTTTGCAACTACATGCTCTCCCTTTGCTCAACATAAGTCCTCCAAACAGTTTTCCTCGACCTGCTTGTGCTCACTACCAGGCAACCTTGGTCATATTCTCACTGGAGCTCCTCCTGGCCTTCCTCGCTCTCTCCACACTTAACACCGATGTCATGGATCTTAAAGGCTGCTCCTCTTTTCCTTTTTTATCCCACAATGACATTCAAGAGGTGAAACAAACCAGCAAGATTAATCATCTCCTTCCCTGTCTTCACACACTGCCTGGTTATGTTGTTCCTAATTAAGGCGACCACATCTCTGTCAAGACTCGGCTCCTCTCTCCTCCGCTTCAATCTCAAACCTACGTATAGCCCAAGCTGTGAGAGGGAACAAGGACTGGGAGAAAGAGAGAAAGAGAGAGAGATTGTGCTGCAGTGTTATACTTCAGTCAGGGTTTTTTCTGGTTTGGGCAAAATGTGAGTTTAATTCCCTGGCACTTTTCTGTCACGGACCCCTTCCTGTCTGAGTGTCAGTCGAGCCTCAGAGAAAAGACTGTGAACCAGGCAGCTTCTAGTGAGCTTGTCGGATGCTGTTATTTAGCCTTTACAAGTTTTCTCACTCCCAAGACACCTCCCTCCCGTACATCAGGTTAATGATGTATTCCCATGGCTATCTCCGTGGGAGTACAGGAACCATCTCCATCCTGTGAAGAATTAGTTCAGTAACTGTGGCAGATAAAGTAAAGTATACTCTAACAACTTCTCGTTTCTGACTCAACCACTCTGATGCTTTGAGCAATCTCCAGTTGTTTACATGCTTCCTTGCCATGTTTAACAGTAGCAATGTTCACCATGTTCAGTAAGGGAACATGTGAGCTTGCCAACATACGCAAATTAGTGAGAATTTGAAACAGAGGCTAATGTTTTGCAAGTTTTTGGCTATAAAGTGGTAACCTTGGCCTGATTGCTCCAGTGACTATAATTCATCGTTTTGGTACCATGGATTTCTGAAACAAAATTTCCTGGCGATTTTATGCAGCAGTTGTCAAGATAAAAGCAAAAAAAAAGTCAGTGGCACTAAAGGGAATCATCAAAGTCATTAGCATGGATCTCTGTTCTGAATTTTGTCGTAATCCATCAAATAGATGTTGAGATATTTCACATGAACTAAATTTCAGGCCGACTGAATGATCGTGTATATTTCCATCCCTCGAGTCATGCCGCTAGCATGGCAAAAGAATCCCATGTTCATTATCCAGAAGGCTGCTCCAATCTCAGTTTGATAAGCCTCAACTTTTGTCATCGGCTGTGTGACCAAAATGTTAGATGCATCGGGTGGTAGCCGGGGGCAAAAGCCCACTAGGCCAACATCAGCATAAAATAAAAGTAAAGACAAAGTACAAGATAAATGCACACAGTTTTGCACACTGTTTTGGACATGTTGTGCTCAGATGTGAGGAGAGATATCGCTGCCATTTCAGTATGTTTGTACTTTATGTCTATTTTTGGCTTTAGCTGCTCAAACAGTGACAGCACACCATTCACTTAACTGATGTGAAAGATAATTTTAACCTTCATTCAGCATAGTAATATTAGTTTTATGAATTAAATAAAAACATTTTAAAAAGGGAATATTCTTAGTCCTTAACTGCTGCTGTTGCAGTATGAGTCCGGTTTGCTCTGACAGCCATATATGCAGTAGGCTACCGAGGTGACGGCATGTTGGTGGCAGCTTGTTATATCAGCTGCAGCATCAAATGTTTGTAGATGTCCAGCAGCAGGGTGTGTCTCTCGAGAGAAAGACTTCCACATAGGAAGACCTGACACTGAGGATGGATTTGAAAGGAATAAGAGGACAAATTAAAGTCCACACATCTTTACTCACATACAATCTCAGCCAATTATAGTGAAATAAATTGAATGTTCTGGGAAATCAGTCGTCTATCTTATGCTACAGTACGTAAGAGACAAAAACTTTTTTTTTGCAGCTTTTTTGCAGTTGTTTTAAAAAGATGTATGATGGTCAGAGGTGATTATTTGGATAAGAAGCTTTACATCAAATAAAAACATTCATTTTGCACTCTGTATAGTTTATGCTCAGCATACTGATACAACATAAAGCATCAACATAAAGAGTCATTTCTGATCCTTTCAACAACATTAACGAAGGTCGATGACAGCTGTACATTCAGTCATGTGTTTGTCACTCACACTTTTCATGCTGCTGTGACAACGATGTTACATGTGCTTGTGTGGGAGGTAGTATTCTACCATTGTGACATGATTATCCCATTATATAAATAGTATTTATTTATATCCTGTGTGCCGTTGTTGTTGTTAGATAATATCACAAACATACTGTGCATATGAGCAGTGCATCAAACCATGAGTCACTACGAGGGCACAGGTTGTGGTTATAGAAAATCCACCTAATTAAAAGAAAACAATATGGATCATTTACCACTGTTGAAAAATGTATCATAATGATACGAATACTACAATTCTTTTTTTTTAAATTCATATCCACTTCATAGGGTCTTAAAACATGGTTTATATCGCTAACCTTCTCTCAGCCATCAAGCAGGATTGCTGGTGCTGGTGGAAGATGAACTGGTTAAAACTCCTGTCACAACCACTTGCGAGTGGGAAAAAAACAGTGTCCTCTGGTGCTGCCTCCTCACCGCCGTCCTGTCATCTGTGGCTCTCTGCCTGAGGCGTAACAGATCAAGGCAGCAACACTGGTGGAGCGTGGCCAGCCCGCCCGAAAATGTGATGTGTCATGAGGTCAAACTGAAACAGAAGGCACTGCACTAAGTCTTGTCACAAATCCATAGCCCAAAGGACTTTTGTTTAATTTCTGCCTTTAAACCACTACTTTCATTCTCATCTCGTGTCCTTAGACTGAGATAAGCAATCAAAATTGGAGCTTGTTAATTATTACTGATTTAATGAAAGGAAAGTCAGACAGGTTTCTCAGGAGCAGGACTGATAAATGTTGCATTGCACTGATTGTCAAAGTAGTTTTTAAGGTTGATTGATAAACTTTGGTCTATACCAGGGGTGTCAAACATTGGTCTATACCAGGGGTGTCAAACATGCGGCCAGCGGGCCAAACCAGCCCGACAGAGTGTCCAATCTGGCCCTCAGGATGAATTTGCCAAGTGTGAAAATTATATAGAAGAGGCATAATATTGTTTACATTGCACATATTTTTATCAAGAAATTTCAGATTGTTCATAATAGGCCTATGTTTTGTAAAAATGATAGTTCATTAGCTGTAAACATCTTAATAATATACTAAAACAAAGGTAAAAATTCAAAGTTATTTTTATAGGTTATCGTACTATTATTTTACTGGCCTGGCCCAGTTGAGACCAAATTGTGCTGTTTGTGGCCCCTGAACTAAAATGAGTTTGACACCCCTGGTCTACAGTATACAGTATATTGAAACATTTTACCTGCACAGTTTCAAGCATATTTACCGTTCTTGGTTTATGAGATTTTATGCATTAAACCACCCACTCAGAGTTGCAGATACTGTAAGTTGTAATTTAATGGACTATACATACAGTACTATACCAATCTGACTTGACACTGGTGGAAATAACCTCTTTAATATACCCTTATATAACCTTTAATATAAATGGTTTGTAGAAAAAGTTGTCATATCAACCATCACCCGAGCACACATTGATTGGAGAATAATGGTTTCCACACAGGTTTACTCTGCAATCTAATTATATAACAAGGAGGGTTTTTAATTAGACTGACACCTGCTGTTTCGCACCACTCTGCAGTCAGAGACAGGTACATAAAGTGAGGACAGGAGTAGGGGATGGGAAACGAGGAGGAGTGAGAGCAGCACTATGAATACCAGGTGAACTCCAGTAATGTTGCCAAGAGAGCTACATAAGGTTTCTAACTTGAATACGTATTTCTATTATTCCCCCGTTGATAATCCCAGTTCATCGTTTGTGAGTTTTAAACTTAAACACTGAGATATAGCCCCAGTAATTAGCCCTTGACAGTGCACTAATCAGCAAGCAGGCTGTCATGTTTGGCTGGGAGGGGGAAACCTGCAAAGTTTGAGGAGATAAATATCTCCTCTGAGGCCTTCAACAAGCATATGCTGGCAAAATAATATACACATAGCCTAATTAGTGCATAGTCCCAGGGCTCACCCCAGCCATCTGAGACTGGAACTGTGCTGAAAGGCTAGAAAGATAAATTTGGCTTGACATGGAACCTGCTGTGGCAACAAGTGTACTTAATTAGTGCTCTCAAGTCTGGAAATACCCTCACAGGATCATGGATCATCATTGATGCAATGCAAAGATTTTTTAGTGCCAGCAGAAGCCTGGTTTATCAGTTTTAAATAAATATCTCCTAATCTTTTTCTCTTCACTTCCATTTATCTGTCTCTCTTATTATACACATGAGCCTCAGGAATTATTAGGGGCACAACTCTCTGGAAAACACCATTTTGTACTGAGCGGATTATCTTGGAACAGATCTAAACTGAACACTCACACACACAAAATGCCAGTGTGGGCTAACCATCCCACCTTACCTCCATCATGTGTTAAGCAGATTAGTCCTTTCCTGAGAGAAGTGAAATCAGTGTTGCTGTCACCGCATCCAAAAAACCCCACAAATTATACAAATACTTTCCTGTCAATTAGTTTTCCTGCCTTTGTCATACAACAGTTTGGTAAGAGTTACATTTCCTAACAGTTAAGAAAAGCAGGACTTGCCAACTAACACATTGTGGCAGGCAGCACCAATGCACTTTGTGAGTCCTTGTAGTTTTGTAATCAGTTGTAATTGGTGGGCATGGTAGCCTATTAGAAATGACCAGTAGAGGTTAACTACTGAACTGTTGTCGAGGCTGCAGCTCTCGTCTGATAGATGTATAGTCTGATGGATGTATTTTGGTGACAATGAGAGAAACACGTCAACATCTTGCAAGTTTTTGTTTGTGTGGATCTAAATATTCAGGTCACAACTTTGAGTCTGACACAGGGCATTCATATTCAATATCTGAAGTATCTGGATAAGGACAGACATATCAATGCTGTTTTGTGAGGCCGGGACATTGATAGTTATTCCGATGTGCATAATAATAAAAGTCGGTAACTTTACTCTGGAGTCGCAAGGATGTTGTACAATGTCTCTGTTGTGTTGTGTGGTGGATGTAGTAAATCTGGGGCCTCATGTACAAAGACTTGCGTGGATTTCCTGCCGAAACATGGCGTACGCTAAAATCCAGAAACGCACAAAAAAAAATCTGATGTACTGTATCAGTGTGCGTACCCAAGCACTTTTCTTTTGTACATCAACATGAAATTGAGCGCACATGTAGTCCACGCCACTCCCTGTCCACGCCACCATTTAAATATGCAAATCAATGTAAATGGGGCCTGCACCAAGGATTCCCTTCTCTTCACAATCAGTTAACACCATGGGAAATACTCGGAGGAAGAGGAGTTTCACCGAATTTGAGTTGGATGTGCTCCTCAATGAAGTTGAGGCGCTTCAACACAAAGTGCAGTGGGTTAGTGTGTGTGAGGCGGTCAGTGCTTTCAGGTCAGAACAGCACACACACTCTAAAGTTAAAAAGAAGTGGTCAGATATAAAGTGGACGAATCGTGCGTTGAACCAGGCCATCTCGCCCGTATCTTAGCGCTCCTTCTTAGCTGAACCCTTCTTAAGAACCTTCTTAAGTCCTTAAGAATAATCGAATCTGGGAAACACGGCCATTGTTGTTAACAGTGGTCGTCCATCATGGTGCTGGCTCATTAGTTTCAATTGAGCCAATTAAATAACAAGGAGACGTTAATTCCATCCACCTGATGTCGGGTTGCAACCCATGTCGAGTTGAAAAAGTTCAAGTTAAAACGAGGTAGCTCCTTTATATTTTTGTTTTCATTGCTGAGTCCAGTCATATTTGCATATAAATGTAAAATGACCCTGTGTTTACCTTCTTCACTGACACTGAATAAAAATGAAAAGACTGCATCAATCAATGCTCAGCTTTTGTAAATGAGGACATGAGATGAGGAGATAAAGGGAGAGAGAAAGTGATGGAGACAAGAGAGGGAGAACAGGTTCACAGTAAAAAAGAGAAATCAAAGTAAGATGAAACATCTTAGAAGTAAAACATGCTTACCCTGTCTGACAAGATGTTTCTCCTCTCCAGGCAGTTTTTTTTTCTTGAGCATTTCACTGGTTTCAAGCTTCTTCTTTTTTTTTTAATTTTACTTATTTTAAAAATAGTGAAGCTTTGTTGTTCTGTTGAAAGATCATTTTACTTGTTCTAAGTGATATTTCCTCCATTGTGTTGTTTTCTGTCTTGTTTTTGAGAGCTGCGTTTTTGGTAAAAACCAAGAAAAGGTTTGTCATTGTCTCTCATTGCAGTTTGACACAAAAAACAAACATCGGCCTTATTACCACACAGATATACAGTGTGTTCTTCAGCAATCACACTGGAAATTATAAAACCATGCAAACACAGGATAATGATATTATGTTGTGTCTTGTTATTTGCAACTTGTTGAATAATGTTCATAACCATCATTTCCTCATTACATGAATAGAAAACATTTATCTCTGTTCTGACAAAAGGTATTTACTGGAGCAGATTATTAATGTCTAGGGGACAGGGTTGTATAATCAGATTTAGATCTCCACTAATTATTGTTGTCCCTTTTGTCTCTGAGGTAATTCATGTTCATTTTGACAACAGTCCTTGATAAATTAAATATATAAAATATAGATATGATATTAGAGTTTATAAAAATCTCTTTTAAACTCATCAATCAGCTGGTTTAAAAAAGTAATGTTTTTCGCAAATTATTTAATGAGATAAACTAAAACCTTATTTTTCAATTTAACATATCGTTCAACTGTTGAAATATATTAAATATTTATCATATCATATTCATGTGATTCATGTATGCCATGTGAACCTGGAATTGAGCCCAAACAACAGAAACACCATAACACTCTGATGCTCTGTTTAAAAATGTCATAATTACATGCATGTTTATGCAGCAGTCGGGGGTGCAGGGATGGGACGGGCGTAGGAGGTTGTTAGGAAGGATGAGGGTGGTGGGAGGTTGGGGAGAGAAAAATCTGATTTCCTTTTGTTGCTCCTTCAGTCATCTGACAACAGATTCAGAAAAATATGTCAGCGAGATGAACCTGAATGTTTAGTTCAGTTCATCTGGAGGCAGGAGAGGGGCCGGGCCGTGTCCACACTGTCGCTGTCTGTTGTTTACAAACCAAAAGAGAAAGAGGAAAAAGAGGAGATTGGTCATGGTCATTTTCATATTGTTTTGGCGTTTCACTCTGGAGGACCTCTTCAGAAACGTTAACAGCGTTTTGACATTTATTCCACTTAGTGAGGTTGCTCTGTCAGGGGAACCCGAGCACCTGCACTTCTTGTCAATGACCATTAATTTGATTTTAAAAGTTTCGGCTGATGACTCGTCTCCCATGTGAACATGATTGGCTGTGTGCAACCGGCCAACGCGGCGCACGCACAAATACACCCACAGAGTCGCTCCTATTCATCTCATCATTTGTTAAGCAGCGAGGCAGCTTATCCAAATAATAGGATGCTTTATTATCAGAAGTAATTAGATCCAAGAGGATGCTGAGGGCTAATGTGAGCCCTCTAAATGGTTTGTACTGTAGCTCATTAAGAGTCTCTGAGACAAAAAATAACCCACTGTGAGGATAAAACACAACATCCACAGATTAAGAAGAATACAGTATGCACTTTTCTGACCTCAGTTGATACTTTTGTTGTTATCTCAGATGGTAAAAGATGGTTTACAGACCAATTTGCAAAACATAATGTGAAACATTGTTTGGTTCTTTAGGGGAAGAGGATGCTTGATTGAACAGGTGGTTTGATAAATATCTTGCTGGCCTTTTTACTTGTTAGTTGCGCTCAACTGGCTCTGTGTCCATCACAGCCTCTGCAGCATGTGTATGTCTCTGGGTCTGAGGTGAGTTTTAGGCCCATGACACCCACAGAGAAGCAGCATGACCATAAATGACAAATAGCAGCTGGTAACAACTGGCCGCATGAGAGGAACTCAAAATTAGGCTTTTACCAGGAAACTGGTGTATTTTAATGATAAGAAAAAAATGTATTAATTCTTCTTGTCTGTAGTCTAATATGCCAGACCACCGATTTCTACCATTAACAGTGAGGCCATCTCTTTTGTACACTGTGAAAACCTTACAAACTCCAACACAAACCATGGGTCAGTGGTGACTTCAGGAAGAGAAAAAATTATTTCATCGGTTACGGGTGATAACGATTATCGTAAAAATGCTGAATATCGACCGATAGCTGGTCTGTCCCTAGCAACACTGTGGGGGAGAGCTCTGAGATATCTGGCTGTATGTGGACTCACCTCCCTCACCATTTCTGCCCTATACACTCAACACTAGTATCTACAGTTCACACTATCTACACACCTACACAAATACTCTGCCTGGCCACAGCTCATTTAAAAGCAGTCAGATAACACATAGTCCCCAAAAGGCATAATTTCTGATGATACTATCAAAAGTGTGCAGCTGTGTTTCTTTGTGTCTGTTTGTGTCTCTCCGTTGCTTTACCTTATGTGTGCATTGTGTGTTTCTAAATTGATCTGTTCACGTGTGCGTTCAGATTCTGACATGAACAATGCAGTCAGTCACACGGTTAAACGAACCTGTGTTACAGTATAGACCTGTAATCACATCTTCACATGGCTGCACAACATACTGTACTGTACTGTGCACATCACTGCAGCCTCCATCTGTCCCCGCTCGCCACAGCTCCACACCGGAGAGGGCGCTTCCATCACGTCAGCCTTTCGCTTTCTCTCACTTATATTGTTTGCGGCAGGGGTTCATGCAAGAATGCCTATTGGCTCACACCTGATGAAATATGGATGGAAATGTCACTGTCCATTTTATTTTCAACAGTAGCTTTTCTCCTGCATTCACAAACGTGGGGTCCAGAGACTTTTGCACATGGTGTGTTTGTGAAGAACAGACTGTGCTGGCATTTCTTCCAGTCAGACCTGTTATGTGTGTGTTGTGTCATTAAAGGAGGGAGACAACACAAAGTCTATTTCTGTGTCGGTTTTTTTCCACTCCGGTCATTCAAGCTGACCATTAACCTCTAACAAGGATGTGCCTCCTCCGTGCTGCAGGGATTGATTTTTTGTCCCTTGTACTAACAGTGGTGTTAGTACAGAAACTCATTCTCATTGCAACAGACCAAAAATGTTTATTTTAAACAAGTCAGTGAGCTGTACAGTAGCTGCAGCCTGCTTTGTTTGGAAATGTGAACGCTCATCACACTACAGTGTGCTGCATTGTTTCCCGCTATGATGTTGGCAGTTGTTGACTTTTGTGTTGCTTCATTTGTGATTTTCTTTCTTTCTTTTTAGCTGAATTGTTTTTGTAATTTGTCACAGATGCGTCATCATCAAATACAATAGATGTTCTCTATCATAAATTAAAGAATTTGGAAGATTGTTTTTTGGACACAAATAGCCAGTTAATGATCTGAAGCCCAAAGACAAAAGAAATCTGCTACTGTATGCAGCAATGAGAGTGAAATGAGAAGTGAAGGTTCCTATGTAATGTAAAACTTAAATTGTACCCCCCCTCCTCCTCCTTTCTGTATGCATTGACAGTGTTGGCTGACTGAGCATACAGACAGCTCGTGGCTGGGTGGGAAGCTCTCACTGAATCAATTGTGCAAACTATGTGACAGTGACGGTGTGTTGGGAAGAAGAAGGAAATTAATTCATTGCAAATTACATTTTCACTGAGGTAAAAAGAAAACTAGCCGATCACTAAGCCTGAAGCCAAACTGTCTGGTTGAGCAACAGTGATACAATATCTCAAGTATACTTCAATGTTGTCTCTCCATCTTATTTCTGTGGGGGACACTGAAAGGAAATATCAGCTCAAAATATTGTTTCCTTCACAGAGACATTGAAGTAAGGCTTCTGAAGCAAACAATGTTTATTGTCGGTGGCATTTGTAACCTGAATTGTTAATTGCAGAGGAGACGGTTGTACTGTATGCTACTACAGTATGTCGAGAAGATCTCTCTTGTATTTCTTTGTTTTGAAATAATGAGGTTATCGTAGAAAAAAGTTTTCCTTGTGTAAATTTCCTGAGTAGGAGGAAAGAACATAAATCTATTAAACCTTTACTTGACAGCAAAACAAAACAAACTCTGCACCAGTTCTCTCCACTTGAGTTTGCAGTATAGTCTGTCAGGATGGATCACGACCTTTTACATTTGAAGTCAGTGTGCCAAGGCAACTGTTTAGATTTCAGCCTCCTAGTTTGAAACCACCAAAGCATCCAAATGTCAAAAAGTGCTCATGCGGATTTGGAAACACTGGTTGCACATTGCACACTGAGCAAGACGAGCTGCTGACTTTCCACAAAGGATTCAACAGTGATTGTGCCCAAATTAAAAGTTAATCAACGGCAAAAGCAATCAATGAACTAGTGTTTCCACTTAATGTAGTTTGTAAGCTCAGAGCAAAGCTGTGTGTTTTCTTTTATTTGCTGTGTGTGTGACTTGTTGTGTGTCTCTCCTCTCTCCTGTCAGGTGGTATCCCCTTCGTCCTGACCGGGGAGCTGTTTGAACAGTCCTACAGACCCGCTGCCTTCATGATCGCCGGCACCGTGAACTGGCTGTCCAACTTCGCCGTGGGCCTCCTGTTCCCATTCATTCAAGTGAGTTACATCATTTAAGTAGCTGAGTCAGCCACTATGTCTGCAGAAAAGCTTCCGATAAACAAGTGACACTTTTAGTAAAGAAAGCGTTAGACACACACACACACACACACACGATAAGTCAGAGGCTGATTGTCAGCTAAATCGAACCAGCGCCAACTGCGTTTGTCGCTTCAGCCTTCACAGTCCATTAAAGTTGTCAGCTCCTCATTAATCCCTGCAGTGGCAGTGTGCCACGTCATGCCAACCCCCCCACCAGCAGCACCTCCACCTCCGCCTCGGACTCATCAGTCAACACACTTGTGATGTGATGTTTCTGTCGTCCCCTCACATATCATTATATCTTTCATATCCCACGCGTATGCAGCTCTAATGGCTGCTCTTGGAAGGGTCCTTGAACCCTGCAATTTACAGGCTCTTGGTTTGAGCTTAACGATGAGAGAGGGTCTGACTGAGCGCGCGCTGCACTTTGTGTTTGCAGAACATCAACACTGAGTTTTACAAAGAAGTTGTATCAAAGCGTCCTCGCTGAATCATTCTCTTTAGTTTTTAGTGGAAACAGTAAAGATGGCAAAGGAGGAGCTGAACTATTTGCAGCCAATCAACTGATGGAGATGGACCCTTTTCTTTTACTGCAAGCCAGTGTCATCACCACCCTATAGTGGAGCTCACTCAACCTCGGTTATGAGACTGTCTTTATTTCCCTTGTGTGAATGGTTGTAAGACATCCTGTAACTGCCACTCCCTTCAGTCTACACATTAAATAGTTTGCTCAGAACGAGGAGTGCTATTCAACCCTGATGATATCTTTTAGCTTGTTGGAGGCAGCAGTGAGCTCTGTCAAAATGTCAAAATGCCTTTTATGCCCAGCAGTCCTGTAGCTAAACGTGTCCAGTGTGGACAGACTGCTGCTGCTGTAGTGATGCTGACATGCTGCTTTTGTTGTTCGGCCCTTGTCAACAACTTGTAATGGGTGAAATGTGAGACAGTGTACGATATACAGGAAGATATACTATATACTGTAGTTATATTTATGAGCCGGTAAAGAAGGAGCTTCCTGCGTGATGGGGCAGAAAAACCCACTAACTTGTCTTTAGCTTTTCAAAAAGTGCAGAGGAAAACAAACCCTGTACATACAGAGCAGTGGAAACTAGTGACGCAGAGGTTGAGATGAAAGTAACTGCTGCAGATTCTCTTATGTATTTTGCTGGTAAAAGCTCAGGACAGTCTCTTAATCCTTGAATATCTTTGAAGTGTGTCATGCGGGACCTGAGAGACCTCCACTTTGAGGAGGATAAATGTTCTTTATAAGAGTGGAGCAATACGCAAATACAACAGTTTCAGACTCAAGATCTTATTAATGTTTGGAAATTGAAATGTTTTTCCTGGAAACTGCAGAGGTCCTCTTCCAATTTCCAAAACCTGACTGTTGCTCCAGGCGGCTCCACATCACTGCCTCCTCTGTTTCTTCCCCTCTGTGATTCTCTCTCTCTTTCTCTGCCCTCACAACCTATTTTCTTCTGTGATTATTCTTACAGTCGCTCTTGTGTTTTTTGCTCCAACTTCAGTGTTTTTCACTTGTCAGCCTCCACTCCAGAGTGCCCTCGTAAAGGCTCCATGGTGTTTGTAGAGTTACGAGTTGGGTTTTAGTTTGTGGTTTTTTTTTCTGTTTTTTTTTTGGGGGGGGGGGCACTTGACAGATTATTGTGTAGTGTTGTGGTTCAAGTTGAATTTGATTTATTGTTTTATGTTGCATTTAAAAAACCCTATAACTGGGCACTATTGAAAGTTTTTTTTAATCTGTATACACCAAATGACACCATAAAGCGTTTTGTCTAGGAACTTGTTCTCAACCTCAGTTCCTCAGGTTGTGTCCTGCTGTGGGCAAAACACAACTTCGGGGGTGGCTAATCACTGGATCGGTAGTTTGATACCCAGCCTCCTGTGTCCACATGCACGTCTATTTCTGAACCTGCACCCAGTGTGTTCAAGTGGAAAATACACACACTTTTACCAAACGATGTGAATAATGGCTTAATTTGTGGGGTAAATTATTACTCTTTACTTGTATATTTTAAAGCAAAGTCACAGAGAGCTTTTAACTTAAATGAATGAATGAATCTGACTAATGAATGCCTGTACTACACTACACAATCTTTATTGTATATTTTCACCTTTTCTCCTCTCACTGTTTCTATCTGATGCATTCACTCTATTCTCACTCTATTCACTCTATTCTTGTATCTATAGCAGACCAAAACATCAAGCCAGTCACATTTAAGTGCTGGTGACGATGTACTGACTGATATACAGTTAGTAACACATTACTTGATAGTAGTAGGAAACTGTAGCTGTGCTGCTGAGACTGAGACATGTCTGCTGTAATGTGCAGTCTTTCCACTCGCTCAACAGGAGCCAAGCCCACCTACAGATAAATGTACTGGGCCTTTGTTTCTGTCTTCTTATCCCATTAATTGTCCCCAGGCCTCTGCTGCCTGCTCGCATTTCACTGATGTGGCAATACATTAGGAGGCGCTCAGATACACACATAGAAAAAGGACCAAGCTGACAGCTTCATCCAAAGCTTTTATATGTACGTATATTCTTCGCCTTCTCATAGTCGTCTTTGTTAGTAGGTTTCACAGCATGGAGAGTATAGAAGCTTTTAGTTTTTAGAGTTTATCTGACAAGGAAGTGCAAACTCATCTGTAAATGCATTAGGCAGCTGTCTTGTTTAAAGTAGTTCTATATCTAAGTTAATTCTGTGTCTGGAGGGTGTATCATAACCTCTTCTATCATAAAGACAGTGATGGCTGAAGCTCTTGTCAACTGACAATCACCACCATCAGCTCCTGGGAATGAAGCTTGTTTATGGGCAGAGTAAACTCACAAATAACCCCTTTAAAAACAATGTGGAGACGAGTGCAGCAGAGACAGGGAGAGCGGTGCGGGAGGAACAGCTCTGAGACGAGCTGGTGGACTGACAGGGTCTGACAAACACATGCAAATGAGCTTTCTCCAAAAGGGATGTTGACTGACGTTGTCCAACACCAACAGGTCTGATCTCAGATCAGCACCAGCGGAATATGAATATGAGTCTGTGACATGCATGAAACGGCACAACAGAAGGCTCAGACCCAGGATTTGGATACTGATTAAATTCATATGACAGGCTGATACGGCTGTCAGAGAGCCTTAGTTACTGGATAAGTCTATTCCTTCATTTGTCATGTAAGAGGAACAACACAACACAACAATAATTATCCTGCAACTACACCGATTATAAACATGTGCCACTTTGTACAACAAGCGTGGTGGTTTTCTGCCATGCCTGGGGGCAGACTGGCAGCATCCAGGTTCAGCGTCTCGGTGCCCGGATCAACAGGGTTTACAAACGAGAATGTGAATTTCCTCTTTGTGCCTTTTAAATACAAACATCGTGCTCGACAGGAGCTTTCGCAGGTCTCCCAACAGGAGTTGGACTGCCTCCAACACAATCATGGACTGTACTTTGTCAGTCTGTCAGCGCCAGCGGGAGAAACCTGGCATCCAGCGTTAGTGTGTGAGGAAAAGTTATCCACCTGCATATGCTGTATCTCTGGCTGACAGACTGAGGGGTTCAGAGGATTTTACCCAGGCAGAAGCTCTGTACTCGTGTTTGTGGCTCCTGGGACTTGAGTGGTTTGCAGTGGCAAGAGATGGGCACAGCTCGTCACTCTTAACCTGTGTGCCAGCTCATCGGGGTGGGTGATGTGACCTACCAGGATTGCTGTAACCTGCATTACTATAGTGAAAGATACTACGTATTATTTCCGAATTAAATTGTGGCAGGAAAGTGAAAATCTTACTGGGAAAAGCAATTTACAGCATCACGACCCCAGTAGCTACTCACAGTATCCCTCTTTTTTAAATTCTCTGGTACATCAGCAGCAGCTCATTTGTGTCTCCGCCTTATTTTATTTCTGTAAAGTTGATTCTGAGCTTTGAACATTGTCGTCATGTGGCAAGAAACAGTTTATCGAAGTGTGAAACTATAGAAACAAAGAGGAAGTTGACTTGAAAAAATAATGACTTGTTCTTAAGTCTGTGAATTGTCCACAAGCTCATTTACTCTGGCATTCCCTCCCATTAACAGAGCATTTCCAAAACTTTCAATTCTGGTTAACTATTGTCAGCGACCATGTGACCAGACAGCATAGGCCAAACAAACATGCTGGAGCTGTATCTCCTCAGAAGATGCAGCTTTCTGCAGATTTGTTACCTGACAAACATTTTTAATATTTCATTGATAATTATTTGATGTTGTACCTTTATTGTATTGCACTGTACATTTTATTTCTCTACATTACTCACCCTTTATATTATATTACAATATCATACATACTGCGACCAGGAACTTTTGTCTCCCCTCTCTGGCAGTCAAAGTTATTACACAAATATCATCAAATACAAAGAAATGTCCAATAGTCAGTAGCATATACTGTATAAATGTTAGATAGTACTGTTTGTGCATCCAAATGTCATACTGTATAAAATGCACTCCAACCTGTTGAAGAGCAGTAAGGCGACATCCATGTCTCTGCTCGTCTCCCTGTGATCTTCAAAGATGAAAAACCAAACTACTGCTCATTCTTTTATCTGTGACAGCCTTGCTTTTGAAATAAAACACATCACCACCAGTTCAACACAGAGAGATTTACTTGATGCTGTGTGAAGTGAAGTCACTGCATGAATGTAACACGTATATAAAAGTCTTGCACTCCAGTTTTAAGTTGTGTTAAATAGAAGAAATCAAGACAATTGCTCTTTTCATTGAGCTTCTGTAACTTAATTAAAGAAGCTGTGACTTTGATGTAACTTTGTACAAATGCAAAGCGAGAGAACTGCTTGTAACAAACAGGTTTTATCAGATTTGCATTGAGAACAAACACAGGAGGTAATAAGCCTGATTGTGGGCATTTGCTCATTACTGAAGTTTTTATCGGGGCGGAGAGGAGAGGAGAGGAGAGGAGAGGAGAGGAGAGGAGAGGAGAGGAGAGGAGAGGAGAGGAGAGGAGAGGAGAGGTTTCTGTTGTTGGGAAAACAGAGTGTATCCCAGCCTGTGCTGTATGTGTACTCCGTATTTGCTTTCTCTCTTTGTCTCTCTGTCTCCCTGTCTGTCTTGAGTGTCCTCTCCCTCTCTCTTTGATGTTTCCTAGCCGTCTTTAATGTCTCAGCAGGCATCCTAAATGAGTACGTTCTTCAACCTAACTGCACCAAGTTGGATCCAATGAGCTTTGATGTACTTTGAAGCTTCATTAACCGTCTCTCACAGTCAGATCTGGTTCATCTCTGTGTGTCAAACCTTCACCTTCATCTCCACCAATAGGTGATGAGTAGTCATATAAATCTCTCTGTGACAATGATGCAACGACAGCACCCTCAGATGAATCATTACTCGATATGCTAAATGTGACATTTTTATGTGTATCTTGACCTACATTGTCAGCTGCGCGGTCTGTTCATAAAGTCAGTGCTACTGTAAAGAGGCACAGGGGTTGTTATTGAATTGCAAGGAGGAGAAAACAATGTGGCATTTTAGTTTGCAATGGTCACAAATAGGAAGTCGGACTGTTTCTTTGACTGCCCACATACATGAGCACCGGTTCTGGGCTCCTCTTCTGCCACCCCTCTGGTAAAGAGTCGTGTCCTCTTCCTGTCTGTTCCCCTGCAGTGCACTCACATCAGCCAAGTGATTCACTGAGTGGATGTAACTTCATCTGCTGTTCGCCTGAGCTTTTTTTTTTACATACAGTATTCAAGCAACCGTAAAATCCTCACCCGTCCCTGTCTCTTTGTCTCTCTTTCACTCTCTTTCTGATGCATCAGTCTCCCAATGTCACAAACAAAGGGTATGTTAGTGTGTGTGTTTTTATTACATTTATTTAGCTAACTTGCATGTATCTGTTTAGTGTGGTGCATCCTTTATTGGTGTGGGCATTGGTGGATTTATTGGTGTCATTTCTCATTTCAGAGTGAAGACTTTCAATGAATAGTTAAACAGTTTGGGAAATATGCTTTTCTGTTGTTGTTTTTCCAAGGGAGTGAGATGAATACTGCTCTTAATGTGTAAAGATGGAGTAATAGCCAGCAGGCAGTGTGGGCTTACAGCCACGCTTGAGCCAAGGTAATATAACAAAGAAGCAGATACATATACTGTAAACACCTCTAAAGTTCAAGCAGCACTATTGTTAATTAACACGGCTGATTTTTGTTTGAATAGTCCAAATGCAAAATAAAAATGTTTGTTCTTTCAGGGAAGTTACTATCAAATGTAAGATAACCCCAGTAAAAGGATGACGCTCCTCCAGCTCCTGCACTACCAGTCTGTGATGTCATTAGTCCAAAGAGAAGAGTCTTCAGTAATAAATATATCTGAATAAATATACTGTATCTACTGTATCAGAGCATGGTCTAAATCCCAGGTTTGCGCTGCATGTTTATCTTTCATGCAGACACACGCATTATGCTATCAGGGTCCAAACGATTCCCCCTTGTGTGTTTTTGAGCTCTGTAACATCTCCTGCAACAGTAATGGCATCTCGACACACAACTCCATCTGCAGCCACGTCTCTGTGGTGAAGATGTCAAGGAGCTCTTTCAGCTTGTTTTCACGTGTCATGAATTCATTTCCTCTGTGGCAGAAAAACACTTTACAGAAGCCACTCAGGAAACTCACTATATATAGACATGAAAACACTTGCTAGCCTAGCGTCATTAAGCCCATTACTACTACTACTCAGTCTCCATTCAAAAAGAATATCTAATGTGGTGAATAAATAATTTCCTAGTCCAGTTAAACGACTCCATTTTGGCATATATTTTTTTCCCGGTAAGTTTTCAGCTCTGTATTTTTTGAGAGACATGAAATTGGTATTAATCATTTCATCTATCTCTAGCTGATAAGTGTATTTAACAAGATTAGGCACATTCCACTTCAAAAATGTGTAAACAAAAGATGCTCTGCCATCATTGTCTGGGTAACATGGAAACTGATGACATTTAATAAAATCAAATTAGTTATATTTTCCACAAAATAGCATTTAAATAATGAGTGGTGCCTCTTTTTTCCTCACCCGCCAGTGTGTTTTTATTATCTTCTGTTAATTTCCTATTGTGAGAGAAGTAAAGTCCAACTGTCTGCCTTATAATTGCCCTCTGTGCCGAGGACATAGTTCAGCTCTGCTTTTTATAGAGACAGAACTTTGCCCTTGGTCATAATGTCCCACTTGTCCCTCATTAGATCCTAATGACATTTGACATTTCAATCTTTGTGAGTGGGGGGAAAAAAAGAAGAAAAAAAAGTGGATATGTGCGCTGCAGTTCATGTCCTCTCCTTAAACCGACTGTTTTCTCAACTCATTCAGGCACTTTTCGCCCCATTCACATCTCCATTTGTAGACAGAGCCGGGAGCCTTTTGTTGAGCTGTGTGTAAAAGAGTCATTTACCGTTAATAGAATTACCTGGTGCAGGTTGAGGAGCTTTGTTTAAGCCCTTCATCTGACAGTGAGATTTTTAATGATGAGAGATTTTGTCCTGCTTTTATGCACTCATTTCACAGTCTGCTGTAATCGTTTTGCATACAACAACAGCAGTGTACACTGCAGGTGGTAGCAAACATCTTAATATTAAAATTTATGTTAAGTGAATACATAAAGAACACACATAATTGGCTTCAAATTGAAGCATGCCTTATTACTTACCTCATTATAATTCCAATCTTGGAAACATAATTGGAGTAAATTGCTTTGTCCAAGCAAATCTACCTAGAATTGTCTTGTCACAACATTGGCCGACTTAAAGTGTGTATAGGAAAACATCCAAATTAATGCTTCAGGGGCTTCAGGGGCCTGGGCGTTAATACCAGTGAATCTACACATACGTCTCCTGAACAGATATTTGCACTACAGTAATTGCACTAAACAACCAGAGAATGTTATAGATTTACTAATGCATGAAGATCTATAGATTTATAGATATTTCCTGAAGCTGTGCTCACCTGTTTAATCATGTTAATCACACAGGATTAAAAACAGACTCTGCTGTTACATGTAACCCAGTTCGCATCCTTCCATAAATCCATGGTGCCATTTAAATGAGTCTCACTGCCAGGACTTTGTCTAATCCTCGAGCCTGTCAGCATTTTGTGCGACTGAGCTGCTTCTTTAGTGTTGTATTGAATTTTTTCCAACAGTCCATTGTGCCTAGAAATACAGCAGTGTGCATGTAGGCTTCATGGCAGTGTAACTCAGGAACGAGTCTGACCTCTAGTCGATGCAGTTAGACGCAGGCATGTAGCCACAGGCAATCATCAGGACTTTTGCGAGCGGGATTCAGTTACAGTCACACTCAGCTGAGGATAAGCAGAGACGACATGAGCACAGGACGTTTCAGGCGTACCCTTGTTAGGTTCGAAAAACAGGCACGGGGATTCATAAATTCATTAACATATCACTCTGCTGTATCCAAACAATAAATCTAATGTGGCGGAACTACACAGCAAATGCAAATACAGTACACCTATCTCCATTACAGCCTCGACTTCATGGGGCGAACATTATGTCTTATCTCTGTTCATGCACAAGTGCACACGTATTGTTTCCACAGTATAGCTCATGACATCAAACGTTCCTGCTGCTGCCGCTGAATACTACAAACACCGTATAAAAATGCTAAACCAAAGCAGATGACATTAGTTCCACTGTCCCCAACTACAGATATGGTTTAAAGACATGGTCAGGGTAAACAAAACACTACAAGGTGCCATTAATGAACAGAGAAAAGAGCTTTCACTGGTCTGAGGAAGGGAGGGGAGAATAAAAATCAGCATGTGCATCCTGCATGATTGTTTCCTTTAGGCATTACTATACCTATAGCCTGTGACTCTAAATAAGTAAGTGTGTTATTCTAGTCAAAGATACAGAGAGAGAGAAACACAATATCCTCTTATTGTAACCTGAAGGACAGACAGAGTTGGACAAAAGTCAGTGCAGAAGTTTGAGACCAGACTGAAACTTGGCTCGCGGCACGCTGGACATCGTAGTGATGCTGGGTTGACCTTCTGTCAAATGTTTTCTCTACAGCCCCTGCAGATGAACCTAATTTTGTCCTTTCAGTCAGCTGCACCAGTGTGCCATGTGTTGGGGGCAAAGACTGAACTGAGAGCTAAAATAGATGAGAAGGGCATATCAAACACTCGGACAGTGGTTTCTTAGAAGTCGAAGTTGTAATTCTTCCATGAACAGTGTTTGTTTTTTTTCTTTTTTTATTAACCTTAGTCTGGTCAATTTTAAGAAGAAATACAAAATAAAAGAAGACAATTGATCTCTTAAACAACACAATATGGGACTCCAGCTCACACTCATCTCATGTTCCCTGTGTTCTCCGTTAGCTCCCTAATTTTCACAGGAGATGCCTTTGTGTCACTAAAACAACTGAAGTGCCCAGTTACAAACACATATTATTCAAAACAACCTTGTTAGCAGGTATAATAAAGGTAGCCTGTGGAGTTGTTGAGCACTGGTGGTGTTTAGATGAGTATGTCTCATATACGTAGCTTGTATGTGATATTCTGCCACAAGCAGCAGAGGAGCTGATTCACCTCTCCTCTGTCTGCAGATCTAACTTCTCAACATTTGTGAGATGTGATGGTCAGCATGATGTTAATTTTGCCATCGGAGGGTTTACATGAGACTCGGTTTATGCAGACGTCCTTGTTCCCTTGAATGGCCTCGACTACAACTGCACCAGCTGTAAACTTTCTCCTCCATACAGACTATGGAGATTTTTAATAACAACAAATGTCAGTAGTTTTCAATGTATTCAGTCATAATGTAATCAGGACAAATTTGGTAACAGATTAAATTTTAAGGGATCACAAAAGTTATGTTACATTGTCCTATCAGGTCTTCCCAGGAATATTGTTTCCAGCAGTCGATCTAACAGATGAGATGATATTTGACTTTGAGCCATAAGTGTAAACTCCTGATCAAAAAGTCGACAAATTAGTCAGTGAGCTTCATTGTCTGGGAAAAATGAATACCCCTGCTGAATGATGATGATAATCCATCTTCCATCCCATCCAATGAGGTGTGATAGTTGAGTCTTGAATGAAGTTATGTAAACCTACTGACCTGGCTGTCCCTATAGTTATCCTTGTCTTGCCTTGAAGCTAAAATGAAAGCATGCACACTAACTATAAGCTTTGTTTTATCCAGTTTCTTCATGTTGGTAGATCAGAGCTTTTTGAGATCATTTCCTGTTTCTGTTCTCCCAGCGTTTATTTGCCCCATTGTGCCTGATAATTGCTCACTATATGAAGAAGGTGGAGGTATCTGTTGCCAGGATTTGAAAGCAGTATTGTTAAAGTGATTTTGAAACACTTGCTTCTCTGATATCACAATGCAGAAATATCAGTGTTCATTAGTTTTAATGATCAGAGGAGTGGGGGACGCTGTATTGTCAGGAAAGTGTCAGATCTACATCGGTATGTGGAACATCATCTGGAGAGTGTAAGCAGATCCACGGGACACCAATTATAAACCTTGACATTGTCTCTCTACGCTGTCGTCTCATTCTCAGTGAGCCTGTATCTGAGCACATGAGCAGGTCTGTCTGGCTGTGTCATGCACTGATAGGACGAAGGCGAGAGGAGATGAAATGTGATGATAAAATAGACGGCTCCTTCAGGATTAGTGGCAAAAGATAGAAGTGGAGTTGAATATGTAATTAGATTGATAATAGAGGCTTACAGCAAAGAGGTCGAGGCGCTGCATGAGACCTGCAGAAATGGATTTGGAGAGACAAAGGGAAGGCCGACCGAAGAGCAGACAAGTGTGAGAGAGAGAAAGCGACAGAGGCTTATTTTTATCCAGCCGCCGCCACCGCAAATATTGCAGTGTTTGGTTTTGTTTGCCGGCGTCGTGCTGGGTTCACTTACTCCCAAGCACACACAGGGCATCCAGATCACAGCGGTGACTCACTGGTTACTGACTGGCACCTGAAACCAGCTCTGACCCGGGTTCAGAAAACACACTGCGGCCCTGTCACATCCCTTCTCCTCCCCGACAGGCCACCGCCGAGGTGTCACTTGTAAGGAACTGACTGAGCCACTGTTTTGCAGAAGAGAGGGAACATTTAGGAAATGAATAAAAAGGTGTTAATAAATCTAAAGACATGACTCATGGCCATAGTAAACTGTACATTCATATTAATTGCAATATTCTTCATTCAATCTAACACCAATGAACACATTTACATGAATTATGAACTGCTATTACTGTTTAAATCCACTTCTGTATTGGGAGACTGTGCTATAGCAAAATAATCCGATACCAGACTGACACTGAAACAAACTACAGAACATTAAACCATTGCTATTTTGTGTCTCTGTGATTTTCTTCTGTGTCTTATTGTTGAATCAAGTCAGTTTTATTGCATATAACCCAATGATATAACTTTACCACCAGAGGGGAATCAATAATTTAATTTAAAAAACATGCTGCTGATTAATAATTGCCTCTCACCTGGGAGCTTTGAGTGATGTCTTTATCTTATCAGTTTCTACCCAGACAGTGTTGGGTATTGTTATGCTCTAAAGTTGCATGGAAATCCCAGCCTTTGCATGTAAAAGAGAATATTTAACACTCATATCCCTCTTTCATCCATTCAGATAAACAAATGAAAGGAAATCAAGGGTGAAACAAAAATACAGTAATCCCCATGAGGAAGTAGATTTAACTCCAGCTCCGTTAGATTAGATTCCTCAGTCTGTTTTTATTCCAAGTGCAGCACTGATGTCAATCATATCTGCAATATACTATAGTTTCTTGTCACAGTAACCTCGTGTGTGTGTGTGTGTGTGTGTGTTTTTTTCCTGTGACCTCATTTAACTGACCTCATTCAACCACTGTTGAAGCAGATCATTATGTCATCGCTTGCTCCGTGCTGATTAAAAAGCACCATCAGTTCATTTTCAGTTGCTGCACAGCGGCTCCGCGGCCTGTTGCAGTTTTCCACACCAATTGTCTTGAAGCTTTCCGCAGAGATTTCTCATTTAGCCTGCCCTTTTCTCACCTGTACCTCGCCTCTTGGCGCACATTTATATTTAGGAGAGACATGCTGGAAATGATGGAAAAAGGAGGATAGTTGTGTGTGTGTGTGTGTGTGTGTATGAATTATGATAAGAACTCTGGCAGAACGTGCTTATTGCAATTCCTCTTTAAAACAGAACTGATGACACCTTTTACCTGCCATGGCTGATTAAAGAAGTTAGTAGAGCAGGAAAATGTATAGAGGTGTGAACAGTGACAATCAAGTGCAAATCATATTGCTACAGTAATGTTTGGCAGGACCATAGTTATCTAAAGAAATACACCTGATTAGAGTTCACTCCACTTTAAAATCCAAATGGGTTTCAAACATAAATGAATTTCAAGGTTCAACAGTTAACATCACCAGGAAGTGGAAGTAGGGTTGGCGAGAATTTTCTTCTCTTTCCCAGTATTTGGTGTCATCCCCAAAGAGAAAGAACCAATGGCTCCAATAATTATTTTTAAATATGCTCCAAAATGTGCAATTAGAGATTTTTTTCATTCATGCCTTTATATATTAAATAACATCAGTTCAGCAGCAAACTGATGACCTTAGGTGACCTGACGTGAATTCACAGGCTGTAAACCTTCTGGGAAAGGCATGACCTTATGGTGGAGGTGGAGATTACATTGATTGACCAAAGAGTGGCACCATGTGCTCCACATAAGTTGTCATGCTCGAGCTTTTGAGTGGATTACACACTCTGAGATCTATGAGTGACCTTTTGATCTTTGTGTGTGTTTTTAAGCCAACACAGATGGAAAGTCATGAAAACATTCAGATGAATGCAAATTTGGACAGCACAACTGCTGAGGAAGACGGTGTGATACGATTGAAAGCTCCAGGAGAGAGAAACTAAATAGTCGTGGTTGTGTGGATGCTCTCAGGGCGCTTTCAGACAGACACAGTTCTGGTTCTGGCTCTGGCTCTGTTCTTGAGTCTCTGAACCTTGGAGCTGCATTCACACCAGGTTAAGAGTAGTTAGTCTGCATTACTCAGGCAGAAGTAAACACAACAGTTGCTTTTGCTTTTTTGCTGACTCGGTAATCCTTCTTCAGTTTTTTTTAAGTTTGTAAGTTATTTGGTCTGGCGTTCAAGTGAAGCCAGCCTCTTCCCCAAGTTCAAAGATAAAAATGACTTTATTTTATTAAGCCCCAAAGGGAAATTCAAACATCTTGTGCTGCTTTCTAGCTTTTAGGTAGATGCCCAAATCGCCACCAGGCATTTTGTTTCTTTAGCAGACCACTGCAAATTATTTTTCTCCAGGTTGTGAGTTGCTGCCTCCTCTTTTCAGTCTGAACGCGCCGGCTGGTTCAAAATTCGGTTTAGGAACCGGCACGGCGCCCTGCTGTTGTGAAACCCCAATCAGTGCTATATGCATCCTGAATGTATAGCTGCTTTATCACAGTCCAGCTTAATTCAACATAGCACACTGTCATGTGAAAACCATTTATCTTCATATTCTTTGCCTATTAGACTACGGTAAATAAATATCTTAAACACAGATTCATTTTTTAACCACATCCATTATTTAACCATTAAAATTTGATATTTAAGAGATACATGGATTTTATGGAACATGTGTGATGGATTTATCTCTAACGATGTATTAATCAGTGTGGCAACTCAGTTGTTGCTATTTAGCAATTTAATTGCCTGTTTTCATTTAATGAGCTTCCCCCAGTTCCTTTCAGACACTGAACTCGATGCAATTAGCTCACATACAGTTTGATTTATCAATATGATGAAATTTACAATGGGTCAATGACAACAGGCTCCGTTAGTTTAAGACATCCGTCAAACCTGATCACATTCATTCACATGCTGTGGGTTTGTATGTGTTGCTAATGAGTCACGATTATCAGCACTTTGATCCATAACTGTGATGCTAAACGATTGTTTTACCCCCCTCCCCCCCGCTGCTGCTGCTGCTGCTGCGCCCCCAGAGTGCGACAGCATTGATGAACGGTAATCAATGAATCCTCTAAACAGCCCAGTGTGGTCATTACAAGTCTAATCTCTGGCAGCTACTGTTCCCGAGTCTGCCTCCCACTCAACACAATGTTTAAAAGACCACACACATGTGAATAATACTCCCCCCCACACCCCTCCAAACACAGCGCACACCCCCAAACTCCAGACGATGACTCAGTGTTGCAGCAGAAACCAAGTTACTGTGACACTATATTTCCCAACAACAGATAAAAGCTGGACCAGGACTTTTTTATTTAATGTCTTCATCAGATTTATTGCCACTGTGGGTATTTAAAACTTCCTTTTCCTCCCATACCGATGTCCTCTTCTGTCCTCTCTCCTGTCCCGTTCTGTCCTGTCAGGTCAGGTCCGTCCCAGTCTGGCTCGGTCTTGTCCTGATTCATCCTCTTGTGGTTTGTCCTGTTCCATCCTCCTGTCCCATTTTGCGTTGTTCTGTCCCAGCCTGTCCGGTCATGTCTTGTCCGATCCCATCTTGTACTGTCCTCCAGTGGTTCGTCCCATCAGCTCGTCTTGCACACTTGTCCCCTTCTGCCCTGTGTTGCACTATTCTGACATTTTTCTGTCCCATTCTTGTGTTGTCCCGTTATGGACATATTATCCAGCTTGTCAGCATTATTCTCTCCTAGACTGTCCCCTCTTTTCCATTATGTCTTCCTCCTGTCCCGCACTGTTCAACCCTATTCCTATAAACTCTTTCCTGTCCTAGACTGTATCACACTGAATCACACTGATCTATAGTAGACTGTCCCATTCTTCCCTCACCTGTCAGTACAGTCCCGTCTTGCTTCCTTTACTGGCTTTTCCAGTGCAGTCCTGGTCTTTCCTAGACTGTCTCATTCCTGGTCCTGGTCTTAGCTGATCTTGTCCAGTCTTGCCTGGTCTGTCCCCCTCTAATGCGTCCATTGTTGTCCTGTCGTGTCCCAGCCTGAGCTGTTCTGTTATGTCCTGTCCTGTCCTGTCCCACCCAACCCCCTCCTTAACTGTCATGTCTGGTCTCGTTCTGCACCGGCCTGGTCCATCTAATCTTGTCTTGCACTGTTGTAGTCTAGGCTGTCCTTCCCTGTCCTAGACTATCTTGTCTTGTACAGTCTCATCCTACCCCAGTCTATCCTGTCTTGTTCCACCCTGCACTGGAACTGTCCTACCTCATACCAGGTCCAACCTCTCCTCCTGTCCTGTCCTGTCCCATCCTGCCCTTCTCCATCTAGTTCTGCACTTTTCTGTCCTGTCTTGTCCTGTCTCATCCTGTCCGGTCTCATCCCAGCACAGGATTCCCCATCACTGAAAATGTCAATCCCTCTCTCTCCTTCTGGGTGCAACATGTGTTTGACCATGAGCCGTGAATATATGATTCATGTTTGTGTGTCTGCAGCCACTGATGGGTCGTTGTGTGCATGCCTAATTGTGTGTATGTGTGTGTGTGTGTGTATGTGTGTGCACCAAACTGTACCCAGCTGAGCCACCTCAGCAGATCAAAGGCTTATCCCCCCATGTCAAATATGGCACTGTCTCATTCTCCTCAATCCACGCCGCTTGCAAAAATTCGATTAATGACAGACGGGGTGGACACAGAAAAGCCCTGTTTGTACCATGACTCATCTCTTATGACAACTGGGGAAGAGAAAGGCAGTGCTTTCTGAGGAACTTGCTAACTTTGCCGATGAGCGTTACATCACAGAGGCAGCACGGAAACTGGGTCAGGCCCTTTGCACGATGCTCTGTTGTGTTTTTTTTTTTCTTAGTGCTATTATGAAATACACTAAACAGAGGAAAAGAGGAGTGTCAGGCTAACAGCAGTGGTGATATAACTGCTGAAATCAAAGCAGTAAGTAGTTCGTCATTGAGGTCATGGTTGTTTGGACACTGCATTTCTAATACCAGGTACATAGCGCTGCATTTGAGTTCTGTCCCCTCATGAATGAAGGATTATAGCTCAGTGACACACTGCTGAGGGTCAGTCAAGTTTCTCTGCCCCACGCAATATCTCTCTCTCTCTCTCTCTTCTGGCTTTCTCTCTCTCTCTCTCTTTCTCTCTCTCTCTCTCCATCTCTAAATCTCCCTCTGGGTAATCAGTCAGTGTGTATTTTTAAATCTGTCACTAATCTCTATTATTGGCATAACACACTGGACAAGGTTAGCTTTCATACTTTGGGTACTGCGACATAGTTCAATGCACAAACACACACACACAAACACAAATACTGCGTGGAAATGTAAACTGGAAAATGTGCACATATCCTCACCACACCTTTTCAGCTGAATATCACGGGGGTGTTGTTGCAGCGTCCTCAGCACAAACGCACGCAGATGACAAAACAGATGCCACAGACGACGTCTCTCTGGAGTTGGCAAGAGTTTAGGATGCAGAAAAATGGCAGGATTTGGCTCAGTGCAGGGATGGAGAACAGTAATCATCAAATGATTTAAACGCTGAAATTGGAAAATCAAAAAATAGATCTGAGCAGAAGGCTTCGTGTGTGATGCAGGAGCAGTGGTGTGTTTACGAAAAACAATGGAGCTGCATGTTGTTTGGTTTGTTTTAATCCTGAGTTAAAGTCTGTACTTCATGTTGATTAACATATATTCAGCTCTTCCTCAGATCAAGAAACAAATATATAAATCCTCTGTTTTTCTTTTTGTGCAGGAGACACTGCAGACCTTTGCCTTCCTGGTGTTCGTGGTGGTCTGTGCCATAGGAGCCATCTACCTCTACATCGTCCTCCCTGAAACCAAAAGTAAAACTTTTCTAGACATCAGCCAAAGCTTTGCCAAGATCAACAAAATCCCCGTCCCCTCCCCCGGCCAGGAAATGGAGCTGGTTCTGTCCGTTAAGCCTGAAACGTGCGAAAAAGCCCAAGATGTCATTAAGATGGAGAGCTCCTTCTGACTGAACAAACAATCTACACTCACTTGCTGAGAGGCAGCATTGAAATGTAAACTGAAAGTATTTGTCATTTGTATATATTTATTTAATCACTGAGATTTTGAAGATTCATGCTTTTTACAGCATTTTCAGTACATTTTGGTATTTTGTTGTCTTATTAAAATAAAACAAACCAATTTATGTTATGTCCTGTTTTCTTTTCTGCACAAAATACTGATGTAAAGGAAAAGACTCTCACTACATTATTTAACCTGCATGAGATGATCCGTTAATGATCGTAGCAGCTTCAGTTAACCTCATTTTCTCTGTTTTAAGGCAAAAACAGAGGAGTACTTGATCAAATTGAAGCTGATAATTCATCATCAGTGGCAGTGTCACTTCATCTTGGTCAGATTTCATCTTTGTTGTCTTCAATCAGCTTGATAATGAGAAGGAGCAGATGTGTGTCTGAGGAGAGACGTATTTTGCAGGATTATAATCGGAATGCTGATGTCTTGGTTAACTTCCTAATATAGACAACAAGAGAGAGAGAGAGAGAGAGAGAGAGAGAGCCCACATAGCAGAGGAAAGCTGACAGGGACAGTCTTTTGGAGCCTCTCCAACATTGAACAGAGCCAAGGCTACTTCCCACCAGATGGCGGGAGCCAGCAGAGGAAGTGATCTGAACAGAGCCAGACAAGCGTGGCATTGGCTAGCAGTCACAGTTTGCTCCACAGTGGGGTGTGCTCAACATTTCAAAGTCCACTGCCCAGAGGGCCAACATCCCACCCTCTCATACAGACTCACACAGATGCAGACACAAAGGTGTGTGTCACATGTTATGATACAGGGTGTCCAAGTGCTCGTATGACATTGTAGAGGAGAGGAACTTGAATGCGTCATCACTTTCAGTTTAATTCCTTATCATATTCTGTGACTCAGCACCACGTATTACATTTGTCCGACTGACAAGCAGGAGGAAAGATGAGCAGAATTATAAGTCTCTCATAGCCCTGCTCTGTCTGCGATGAGTTGTATTCTCAGCAGTGTTAATTCACGCAGAGCTACGCTGATGATTGCTGCTGGGGGAGAGTAATTATGTTACTTCGTATCTGCAAAGACATAAATACCATACGTTTAATAGGATGCATTTTATGCTAATGCTGTTTGATAAAGTGCTGCTTGTCCAACCTTTTAAATATCCTCTCAAGAAGCTTAATTAATTTCTCTTTATGCAAAGTTAGAAGTTGCTGTAGTGTCTGTGTGTTGTGGGGAGGAGGGAGCTGTGGGGGGGTTGACATACTCCTGCTAGAGGCAGGCTCGCTTGACAAGGAAAGAGAGGAGAGTGGAATTCATAACTGAATGTACTGGAATGTAGTTTTTCATCCAGTACTTTCAATACTCTACAATTATTTATTTTTCAATAAACGGTTCCATTTACCCTTTTAAAAGCATCTTGAATCTCCCTGGTTGAATGTTTTCCAAAGGGTTGTTTGTGATTTTTTGCATTTTCCAAATTATTACAATCACTTATTTTCTTTTTCCTTCACAGGTATTTTAGACCAAAACTACTAGTGTTAATAAAAGAAGCCCTCTTTTGATGTGATGAAAGGCTAAACAGTCCCCAGCAGCACCCTAAGCGAGGATACTCTGAGTCGAATGTGTCCATCAGACTGGGAAGTAGGCCACAGAAAAAAATGTTTTTGCATTAGCTCACCACACAGTCATTGGTGTCATATCATCTGCATTTAGCAGATTATGAGTCCAAATATGGTGGTTCAAGCCAGAGCATAAACACAAATGTCACATTTCCTACTGGGGCACTGCTACCTTGTAGGTAGTGGTGTCTTTTCTCTAGCTCAGCCTGGCCAGCTGCCCTCAGACACACAAAAACATAATATCCCAGGTTATGGCTCATAGTGGCTTAAAAATAAATAGTATTCAGTCTGGAAAATTTAAAGATTTAAAACGGTTTTGGTGGATGATTACAGTAATTATCAGACTTGGCTCTTGAAATAGTTGTATTCGGTCCCATGCAGCGTCATGTGACCTGCAGCTCAGGCTTTGTGTGCATCCACTGTATAGTGTCCTACTGCTTTGCAGAGACAAGAGGCTGAGCTCTTCACTCTGCAGGTGGGTCCCTTCAGTGCTGAGTGGGCCATTTTGTGTGTGTGTGTGTGTGTGTGTGTGTGTGTGTGTATGTGGGTGGGGGGTGGGAGGGTATCCTTCTCTTTTTTCTAAGTAATCTACCACAACATTTGTTCTACAGTAGGAAGCTGGCTGTGAATAGATCGCACCCCATTCATGCAAAGTACAAAGGAGTCAGAAGACACCGGTGCTTTGTGTCGCTCAACACACACAGACATGATATATGTTTTGTTTTATGTATCTTTTCTTCTATATTTTTCACCTGGAGGTAATTAGATCTTATACACAGTATATCCATTCCAATGTCAATATAGTTTGTTGATATTATACACAACAGGTTCCATTTTCCTATAAAGTGGAGATGGAAATTAGAGACATACATCAGTAGGGATCATGTGCATGTTGTTTTATATTAACATAAATGAAAAGGATGTATTTCACAAACACATGTGGCTGCAGCATGTTTTGACCAATTAAAAAAAAAAAGGATTGTCAGGAACTTGGAACATAGAGTTGTAACCTGGCCATTCATCTTCCAGCACATGATGAACTTTTAATCGTCTGTGTGTGCAGCCTTGTATTTGACTCCCTAACATCTCTGTCACGCCGTGTCATTTCTGCAATGACTGAATTACCTCAGCAGCCGAGGATTATCCCACTTTGGTTACATTCCTGCCAGCTGAATGCACTCTGGCTGCTTCATCTGATCACCAGTAATGGAAAACAACAGCGACGAGCAATAATCAGTTTATCCTCCAAATTACCAGTGTCACTACTCTAATTTAACTTTGCCATGTGAATAATCATTATTAGATTTTTCTATCATTTTAGTTTTTTCCTCCATCTGCGCAGGTGCACGATGAGTGATGAGTGCACGGAAAAATATATTTTCAGGTTTTTCAAAGCTAGGATAAGAGCTTACCCCTTCTCCAAAACCTGATAATTACCTGGATACTCTTGTAAATGACACACTAAGTGACAGTTTTTCAGTGATAGGCCTACAATCATTTCTCGCATTTTAATTTCACAGACACAACTTTTGTTTCAAATACTTGTTGCACCCAGTCCTCCCACACCCGTGTCCTCAGGCACTTTGCTGTTTTGCGCAGTGCATTCGTCTTCTGATCTTCTTTTGCATTCTGACTGGTGAACGGATCATTTTAACTCCCAGCATGTGGGTTCGAGGGTATTCTTGATAGTGTGAGAAACTTGAACTTTGTTGCGGTGGCTGTGGCTTCAAGACCTGTGTTGACATTTACACTTAATAAATCAGTGATTGGCTAAAGGGCCCTTCTACTGACAGCTCCATTATTTGGCCACTGTGTCCCTGAAGCTTCTGTCTCAGCGGGGTTGGTTTACCACAAGTGAGCCTGAGTACTTTAGACATCCTCAGGTAAATATTGAGACAGTAAATGTGTCTGGGAGTTTGTTTGTCTCAGGGCTCAAGTACTAGTGATCATCCTGGAGCAGCAGAGAGAGGTGCTAAGGAAAGGAAGAAGGTGGCTTCTCTGGATTTCTCTCCCTGGTTCATTACAGTTGACAAGGCTTGATGGGAAAGTTATATAGAGGCACAAAGTTTCCCTTTTATTGAAAGCTTTGATAGCAAGAGAAATTTTGATGAATCTTAAGAATCCGCATTTTTCAACGAAAAATTAATAAAAACGGCATCTGGTATATGAATAATGCAACAATGGGCTCATATGCTTTGAGCTTAATACTTAATTGTTTCTGTGTCACTCTCGCACTCTTTCATTACTTCACACTGCGCAGCGAGTTATAAGTAAGTGTGTGAGATAGAAATAAGATCGTAAGGCACTCGTAGCTTCCTGAGCATCTGGCCGGAGTTAATGCTCGGAGGCAGATAATGACCATCAGCAATTTGCCCTTCGATAATGCAGTTATTGCTGCTTCTTTGTGAAGAGATTGGACATTGCAGTGCTCCGACAGGGGCAGAGGAGGTGAAGATGAGAGCAAGCTAATTTCCGGACGTCAGGTTTTCCCACCTCCATGGCAAAGACAAGCTCTTGGCTTGAGTTCAGTTTATTAGCAAGCCATTGAAGATGGGATAAATAGCACAATTAAGTTCATATTAAAATGAACGTTTCTTTTATACCCTTGTCAGGTTTTGAGTGTTCAGAATAGTTCATGCGGAGGATTGACAGATTCTCTGTGTGTAGTGAACTGGCCATCCCAGAGAAATCCATACAAAGGTGTGAGGAGCAGTTTTCTAATAGTGAGTCTGTGTGAGGGCCAAAACACCCTCATCCTTTGAAAATGTGATCAATTTTTGCAACAGTGGGAGAATGAAAGTGAAACAGAGCACTGCCTTGAAGTTGGTCTCTCTCAGGGCCTTCTAGCAGGAGATGAATGGATGTTTTTTATTCTAGCAGGCTGTAAATGGATGGATCAAATGGAATTGTATACATGCGACAAGTCTCTTTATGGATGGCTGCATTTTGAAGGATTCAAAACAGTGAATAAAGGCCCATGTCATGATGATATAATGATATTTTCCTCGAAATTAGAAAATAGAAATTGTTATTAGAAAAATACTAATTCCTTCTTTCACTTGAAGGAGCTCAGACTGTATGCATTAGGTACCATGGCAACAGGCCACCATTCGAGGACTCAGCAACAACCTGGGGCATGAAGGCAGAGTCCACTGCTCGCGTTCATGCCTGATCGCTCCTGTACAGTAGGCGAAAGTCAGTTCAGTCAGGCAGCAATACGCCACCACTCACCACTACTGCAGCAGTAGGAGGAGGAGGGGGTCATCACGCTAATGAGGCAGCCATGCTAATGAGCATGTTGCGACTGGCAAACAGCACTGCTGCTCTTTTTTATCGACCTTTCTAAGGCTTTTGATACAGTCGATTACAGTTTAAACTTTGTAATTTGGTATGGATAATACAGCCTGCAAATTCTTTCATAGCTGTCTTACTGGGAGACATTAGTGTGTAAAGCCAGGGAATGTTAAAGCAGAAGTAAGCGATCCAGTCGTTTTGGCTAACTTCCTGTCAGCCGATGGAGTTAGCAGTCCCCGCCCTCGTCCCTACGTCACCACATTCATGCGCATCCCTTGGCTGCACACACAGAGAGGACCGCCCCTTTATGCCGTTCTCTCTCCTCATTGGATAAAGGTTGTAGGATACAAGGAAAGTTTTCTCCTCCGCTTACAGCAGAGCAGAGTGACTGACAGACCCGTGTTTTGGACCAAACACTCTATGTAAGTGATTGCTGTCGGAAGATATAACTATTTAAGACTTATATTAACACAAACATTCCGCTTACTTCTTCTTTAAATCTAACTCACTACCAATCTTTAAAGGGGTGCCTCAGGGATCAATTTTGGGACCAATCCTGTTCAGCGTGTACATAAACGATCTTACTTTTGCATTGTATAACTGTTATTACTGCTTTTATTTTTAAAGGTTTTAAATTAAATTAAATTAAAAATTGTATAGAGCATATGCATCGACCTCAACAACAAAATTCAGGCCTGCATGTTCAAACCTATACACTCCTGTAGCACGTAACACACTGACTGACATCTGCTGTAACCAAACATCCACCACCTACTGAGAGCCACATAGGAAGTTAAGCTCAGTGTGCTTAAGCAGTTTATCTACGTTGGACAGTTCTGTACCTCATGCTGAATATCCAGTGTGGCTATAAATGGCATCCCATCACAGACCTGTCTTTTATATGTTTTTTTTTTATATGAACCAAAATACAATCTTTCCTAACCCTTTAAGCTTAGTTGCTTGAAACCTTAAGTGGATTTTTCAATATTTCCACATCAATCTTTCAAGAGAGTGGTTCCAAACCTTATCTCCTTGAATCCCCCCCCTGCTTGCGTCCAAGAAAAGCCAGGCCTCCCCATCCACAACCCCTGCCTGCACAGACTCATCTAAAGAATAAAGTGATCGGATACAAACTTTTATTTACAAAAATAAACAGCAGTTTTTGTTCCTATTCTCTTTGTTTATACATAATTATGAATCTAATGAATCAGACCACCAGCTGATGGGAGAGAGGCCTTGACCAAAGTCTCGGGAAGATCTGCAGCACAAGAATTAAGATGATAAAACTTCCCACAAGTAATGAGACATACCAGGTGAAAGCAAAGTTATCCGTAATGAAATGATCAAGGACAAACAATGAAAACGGCAGAGCGCACCTGCAACACTGCAGGAGAATCTGTCTGCCCCTAGACACGTGAAAAACTATGCACGGAGCCAATGTGCCTCCCTCTGTGTGGGAATGGAGTTTACCATGAGCCCCATTGTTACAACAGATGCACAGCTGCAGCGAGGATCTAACAGAGCATGTGTGGGTTCACTTAGTATGCCAGGGCATGACCAAAAGATACTGATGCAACTTCTCCTCTCTCTCCTAAACATGGTTTATGGATGAGTGGAGGCTGTCCTGCACCTTAAAGAAAACCTGAATTTGTTTTAGGTGCAGGGCTGATTGAACAAGACAGTCAGTCAATCCTCTTTTGCCCTGCACTTTGGACAGACTGTCTATTCTGCATTATAGTCCCAAATGGAGGTCTGAAAGCATGTTCTCTGGGTCCGCTACACTGCTACACTTCTGCGAAGAACCAGTCTTTTCCACTTTGGGCTCAAGGTCAAGCCTGTAAAGCCCATTAGAGGATCAAGCCTGTGTGAAATAGACAGAAATGGACAGTGAAAGAGACAGTGCCAATATAAATTGCTCTGCTATTTGTCGATCAAACAGAGGTTTCACTTCTTTGTTGGTTACCAACTTGGGATCAATTTGTCAAGACCATTAAATTCAGTAATAAGTACATGCATGCAAACAAACAGCAACCTTGCACATAAACACTCTAACGCACAGTCGTCTAAATTACTTTTTTTTGCAGTAAATTGCTTCGGAGACTGTGTGGAGAAATCGAGCAATCATTCTGTAGAGGGATCAGCTGATGGATGGAAGTCATAGTCACTCTGGGTCATTTAATGCATGAATATTCAAGTCGCGTAGCACATGTTGGGAGTGATTCACCAGGCAACGGAAACAGAAATTCAAAATATCATCATTGTTAGACAGAAGAGTTGTCACTGAATATCACACTGTAACTGAGATCCTTCAAACATGATCAGGGAAAACAAAAAAAATGACAAGTTACAATAATTTCTACTGCTAACGTATCTCATATCAACAACTGATTCATATTCAATTATTAAGTCACCACTTACAAGATTAGGCTTAGATATAAATAGATGTGTTATATAAATATAATTGGTAAAAAATGATTGACAACAAACTTCAGCTCTGTAATCTTATCCTGTAATCACACAAAAACAATTTGTGACATCTTGTTCGGTGAAGATCAGTGAATAATTATAGATCAGGTTGAGATAAAGATCAGTGTGTTCTTCTTATCCGAAACAAGATTATAGCAACATTATGACGAACCCTTCACGTTTACTGATGTCCTCTATGGACTGGACCAACATATTAATTTCTCTGATCTCATTTCATTTGTTTTTTTTCCCCCCTTTTGCTGCCGTCTTCCCATCCCATCTGCCAGTGCCAATAAATACATCTGATTTCCATTTCAGTGTTTTCTCAATCAGTCGGTGTTGTCCCAAAGCTGCAGAACTGGCAGGACCAGAGTGTTGGAGGTGGCTGAACTGATTTAATATTTGAGTGATGTGGTAAATGAGAAAGGTGTGTGTGCATTTCTGTGAACTATTATAAGAGTGTGATAAAACAGGCTGTATTGTGGGACAATGTTAGTTCATTTATCAGAAGCTTGACAACCTGTTTAACATAAATCATATTTCTAAAGGTTAAGAAACAAAACAAAACAAGGATCAATAGTGTCACAAAAAGGTTAAAGAGTCGCCTAAAGAGGTCAATTAAATGTCTAAGAGAGAGGCTGAGAGTTTTGTCATTGACTAAGATTTGAACTGGAACTAAATATTTATCGTTCTCTCTTCTCTGCAGTTTATTTTCACTTTTTTTCCACACACATAGCTACAAGCCACTGAGGCACAGTGAGGGGTTGAAAACGCCTTGTTCACTTCACAAGTGCATGCAAGCAGGAGACAGAAATGGGCAGTGTGGGACTTTACAAATGGCAATTCAACATGTCCATCAGCCACACAAGCTCTGACTGATGACGCATGTGTCCATGGTGTGTCTGCGTGTGTGCTGTGTTGTATTTAAAATGTTCCAGACCAGAGCGTGACCCGTGAACATGTACCACAGATGAGGTGAGTCCTCACTCACTATGTGACCAGGCTTTGAGACCCACCCACGGCTCTTTGCTGCTCGTCATTACCCTTAACCTCCCCACCTGCATTTTCTGTGCCTCTTTATACTGCCTCTGTAAGGCAGAAATGATGGAAACAAGGGCAGGATATGTAATACACAGCTGTAATTGTATATGGATATGTATGGTGCTTCTGTGTCTGTGATATGGAAAAGGTCACATGTCATATGTCATATCACAGTAGAGCAGCATTATAGGGCACATGGCCTACACTGTGGTAGCACAGCTGAGTTTGTTTTGAGTTTGCTGTAAGGGCTCAAACATGCAATACTGTGCCTGTTTGTGTGTCTGCAACAATTAATGTGAACACTGTCAGGGAGCCACAGTCTCATGCACACAGCAGTTGTTTGACATTGTTGTGTGTGTTGTTGGAACATCTACGACAGCTCTAGAAAAAGACAGGTAGGAAAAGTCAAATGTGATGATCTTAGTTCAATGGAAATGTCTGTTTTTAATTCATTGTACTTTGTTTTTATATTTTCTGTCCTTTTTATAGATTGTCTGATAATCAGGTTCCCACTAACAGCGAGCCAATTAAAAACAAGTGTTTAAAGTGTCTAAACAAAATTTCCTGAAAATTGGTAGAAGAAAATGCAAATGAATGCATATTTCCATCCGCTACTATTATGCAAATATGGAACATCAAAAATAAACAACTGGTGGCACTAATTCTCCAGTTGAGTGCATTTTAATCTACTGCAGAAGAGAAGGATACAAAGAGGTGAAGTACCTAAAGCAGCGCCAGTCGAGGCTTAATTAAATAGAGACAATGTAGGAAGACATGATAGAAATACAGCATTTCTATCTGTTCCATGTATTCATTTGAAGAATATTAGGCTACAGTTTCCATGTGACTTGCTTGTGTGTTAGTGGCCTGTTCATCGACTTCATCTGCTGCAGTTTGTTTTCCTTTCATTTTTTGTCCATTCTCTCCAAAGCTGCTGTGACATTTACGTCACTTGCTTCATGTACGTCATGATTTATTTGTGTGTTTCCTTTGCACTTTGTCATATTTCTACCGTCTTTTCCATTTGAGCCGGTTCTTCTTGTTTTTTTTTGTCTGACATTTCCTGACTCAGGGGTTTTGTATGCACAATATTAAAATGTGCATTAAAACAGGTGGCTGGAACAGATGGCTGGGAATACATTATCTTACCTAAAACCTACACACAGTGGCTCTAATATTACTCTCAGGACATTGTCACTGAAATGAATCAGTGAATCTTCCAACCAACCATGAAAACTCATAACAAATTTTGAGTCCGTTGGAAGGTGTCCCACAAAAACTGTGAGAATGATTGATGTGCTTGCTCTCCCTCCAGTGTGACCTGTAGGCTAGAGCTTCAGTAATTTGACTGACGTGTCCATTCTTAATGCAGTACATTAATTAAATATAAGTGTGGTAGTGTGTATGTCCTTTTAAACAGTCACATAAATGCTATCAAGTTAAAGCAGAGGCTAAATTTATCCAGAAATCTGGAATTATGGCTCCTGCTCTGTTTTTTTTCTGTACTTGAACAGCCAAACGACCCACTTTGCTGCTATCACATTATTTTACTACTCTCCTTTAATCATCACTTGACCTCATGTTGCACTGTGCTGTCCTGATTCATAGTTATTGTGCTATGAAATACCCCACCAACCAAGTCACTGCACTAACATTTAAGAGGAATACCAACACGCTGAAACAGTTAAACGACAGCTGGAAATGACTCATTGTTAACCAGATCCATTTTTAAATGATGTAGAGTCAGAAATAACAGCAGCAGGTCAGACAGCATAAGTGAGCCATGTTTGTTTCCGCGAGGTGATTTCTGTGTCACATTTTCAGAGTCTGGAGCAGCAGCAGATGAAGCATGTTGATGGTAGCTGCGGGAAAAGCCTGTTCATGCAGTCGGGAGCTGCTGCTGACATACTGTAAGTAAGAAAAGGAGGATTACACAGACATGGCTCAGATGTGCACTGAAATAGAAGTGGCTCTAAAGAGTAGACATATTTGTGCCTGATTTAAAAGCTTTCATTCGCTCGTTTTTTTTTATAATTTAAATGAATAAAATGGGCTTTTAATTTCACATAATCCCATCTAAAATATGTTGATATACTGTATATTGTAGCCATTTATAATGTATGTGAAATTATAAGTGGCACAGTGTTAAATTGTGAAACATTGTTTGTGGGAGATTATTGTGATAATTACATTAATTAACTAATGGGTGTATATCATAAGGCCTATTTGCCTCAGAGCTTATTTTCTTAATGCAAAAACCCAGTGGACAAAATCTACTGGTGATAATCTCTGTGAGAAAACCGAGCAGATGCTGAATTCTAGTTTATGTATCACTGCAAATCACACGCACACCATACCGCTCCATTCAAACAAATCTCTTGACAATAATCATAAAGCTTTTGCAAAATGGCTTGTAAGTTAAAGTCAAAGTACAGATATGGAATTGATGTTAAGGGCGTTACAATTTAAAGCTGCATCACTAAATATTTTAACCTCTAGGGGGCAGTGCACATGAGTCAAGTTTGCATCAACTTGATACATAGGTGTCATAATCAATCAGTCCAGTTTGGTCTCCACCTGATGGAAACATCTGGCTCTTGAGCTGCTGAATGCTCCACTATAAACAACAGCCAGTCACTAACTCACCATTGTATTTAGTGTTAGGCAAGTACAGTGGACATTGCTAATATAAAAAAATATTGATTAATGCTGCTTCACTGGTTAGTTACTATTTTGTGTAGCTAACCCAGGACAAAAGTTATAAACTATTATTTTAGTCTCTTGAGTTAAAGCAGTTTCATTCTTGAAACAACAACAAGGACATTGTGCAATTTGTCCTCAAACTGACCCAATCAATTTGGAAAAGCTGAATCAGGCTGTATCAGCTTTAATAAGTTGAAAGGATAAGTGGAAGCTTCTGGGAGTTCCTGGTGGTTGAATAGTTTAGTTGTGCATTTGTGCTTGACCTCTCTGTCATCCTCTTTTGCCTTTAAGCCACCCTCCATCTCAGGATGAGATACAGAAAGTTTTTTTCTGTTGTTATATAAGATCACATTTGCACGATAATCTGGCCATTAGCTGAACAAAGTCACCTTGGTCTCTTCGACATTGTCTTCCTAATGCAATTTCTCCTTCTTGTTGTTGAGGGTTAAGTAAATATGAAAGCTCTTTTCCTCTTGTGAGCTATTTCTGACTTTCTTCAGGGCCAACTGCAAAATCTTATATGCTTTTGAGCAAAAGCTTATTTCATGTAAAAACTGCTCCGACAGCATATTCATAATGTGAGCGAGGGCACCGTGAGCCAGCAAACTGTTGGCGAGACAGACTTTCATTGTCACATTTAGTACAAGTGCGGCCTATACTGATGTCATCACCTGATACTGTTTTGCAACTTGCTTGTGTTCTTTCTTTCTTTTTTTTTTTTTCTTTTTTTTAAAGCTTGTCCTTATTAGCTTGTGCTCAGATAGAAAATAATATTTATTTTCCATCATTTGCATAACAATACAAACAGACACTTTTTGCCAATGGAGTAGCTACAGTTCACGCTGAGCAGGCAGACAGCCTCGCTCTGTGAATTCCTGTAGATAAGCAATTTAGATACAATAAAGCGACACAGTTTTCTGCAGGTGCTGCTTTAATGGAATCCTTAAACGCTTAAAGGGATATTATCTGATAACATTAAACCATGTTTACTTTCATATAAACCACATTAAAACCAGGGATATTGTTACTTAAATGTAATCTCTTTATAATCCTCATGCACACAGTTACTAATTATTATTCTACGCTGATGTGGAGGCAGACAAATGCATGTAGGTCAGTGCGTGGGTCCGTCGGCCTAATGGGAGAGGAAAATACTGTGTATCTCTTGAAAAAGTTTCAAATGACAGTGTGCCAGCGCACCATCTGTACAGCTGCTGATTGCAGCAACCTACAAAACAGAAGGTTAATGTGGAACTGGGCCACATCTTTCCTTCCAGGTCCACAAATAGACTGGCTGGTGTTCAGCCACATAGAGACTTTCTCTCCCATTCCCTTCTGAATTATCCTAATGCCTAATCATTATTATCCCTGTAAGGAGATGTGGCCTTTTATCCTGAGGCTGTGTAGAGGGATTTTGTTAGTTAAAAAGTTATAATGATCATACATTGTCCAAATGCTAAAACATCTTTATTCAAAGGTTTCTAATTGTAACAGATGAGCATTATTTGCCTGCCGGAGCACCATGTGACTGGTAGTGCTCACAGTAATTACACTGGATTAGCTTTTGTCTACATGCTAAATCCCTGCAACATGTGATGTGGCCCAGATGACAATTATTTGGTCCAATTATTCTGTTTAATAGAAATACTTTGGGTAACTGCATGTGCTGCATGTACGAGCAACTCTGGTGTGAAATAATTGAAGCAGAGCAGCTCCTGACTCCTCATTGTATTCACTCCTGGTTGATGGCTTTATTTAAAGATGCCTATACGTATAAAGTTGCACTGTGGAGTTTCCTTGTAAACAAACAAAGTTATATTTATATTCACTGCTTCTTACGAAAGTATATTTTGTGTATCCCTGAGGTCGCTTTACCGATAAAACTTTTTTTTTGATGTTGCTTTGTTTACATCCATGTGTGGTAGGTTGCCTTCTTCCTACCTTCATTTACTGGATATTTCTCACTGTGTTTTTTTTTTTTTTTTCATTGCTCACTGCTTTTAATGTGGAAACTTCACATGTTGCCTTTTAAACCCTGTGATTTTTTATTTATTTATTTTGTGTGGAGCACTATGGCAATAACAAGAAGGTATAATTGTGAAGTAGAAAGACAGCCAGGAATCACTGGCTGCTGTATTTGATTGGGAGTTGCACTTACATGCTTTCCTTTTAGCAATTAAATTCTTCAAAATGGCATAAATGATCTCTGAATTATAGATAGGAGATTTCAGTGGATTTTTATTTTAAGTGTAAATGCCCTCATTTTGACACCTGATGTGTATCTGTGATTCTTTTCAGAAAGCTATTTCCTATTTCCTAATTCAGTGTGGTGTAGGACTTAATACCCTGGACTCGGAAATGGTGACTGGCAGTGGCAGCACAACACCAGTTATCAACAATGAGAGACAGATGAGATGGAAATGTGCCTGGAAGAAGGGGAATGAACATGGATATTAACCCACTGCAATTCTCTATCAAATCAGCTTCCAGAGAATTGAATTTTTACCGCTCAGGTGGAGTTGCATTTGGCCGCAAATATGGGAATATTGGATATTGAATATTTTTATTTTGGCTTCATCAGAACACAACACTATTATTATGATCTATAACACAAACTTTTCCCATTAGCAAGTCCAGTTGGCTCTTTGGCAAAGCTTACACCAAGATTTCAACAAATCAAGTTACTTGAGAGGAAGAGGAAGCAGACCTAGAATGGCTCTATGGATAGTGAATGTAGTTTATTATAGTAGTCTAGACAGCATGATAAATGTGAGGGCTTTACCCCCAGTCTAAGAGCATTTTTTTTTATCACTTGATATTAAATTTAACACCATATATACTTAATAAAGGCTTTTGATAGTTGCACAGTGAGCCGTAGATCTTATCCTCCTGTAATACCGTTTCTAACCAGCAGGACACTTTTTCTCTCCATATAGGTTTATAATTTCTGGGAAAAAAAGAAGAAGAAAAGAACAAAGACTTTAGACCCAAAGTATTGTCAGTTTTAGCAAAAATAAATGTGTCTCCATGCCTTCATGTTACTATAGACACAAACGACCTCTCAGTTAGTACAGTGTCATTTAGGTTGTGTGGTGGTAATAGAAGGACAATAGATTTTCTGTTTGGTTGTGAAGATATGCCCATTATTAGCAAAGTCTGTAGGTTACATCCTCTGAGGACAATGAATGTTTTTACAAGGATTTCACAGCAATTCAATCAGTAATAGAAATATTTCAGTGTGAACCAACACTGAAAGACGACCAAACTTTATTATTGACAGGACTGTGGAGGATAAGTGTTTATTTGTTTCCAGAATCCAATGCAGTTTAGTTAATAAATGTAATGCAAGAATGTAAATATCAATCTACAGTAGGTTTACATGGATGTAGTTTTACTGATTGACTGATTCGTTTCGTTTTTAATTTTTATTACTTTAGTATCTTTTATTTTTCTTGTCAAAAGTGCTGCACATGCTTTTTTTATTCTGTGGCTCTCTTGGACTACAGTGCATGATGGGGAAAAAAACATCAACTCTGTAGAATATGACTAAAATACAATTTCTCCAGAGGAATAACAGGAGGGATCTTTGAAAATGGATCCAGCCCCAAGTTGTCTATTAGTTCGCTGCAGGGGTTCCTTTGAAGGCAGAGACCGCATCACCAAGATTGCTTTTCTCCTCTTTCTGATTGTGTTTCATGAGAGCAGCTGCTCTGCTTAGCTGCAGGTTTTTACTCAAACCAATGATGTCTGCGTGCTGTGTCAATAGGTAGCTATTGCAGGTGGTGCAAAAGTAAAATGCTGAAATGACACTATCATTGTGAAAGAAAGAAAGAAAGAAAGAAAGAAAGAAAGAAAGAAAGAAAGAAAGAAAGAAAGAAAGAAAGAATTTATGTAGGCTACCACCTGCGTTATCAAAAAAGGAGAAAAGTGGCTGTGTAAAGACCTCAGGCTTTTCTATGCCTTTAAAGTGTATTTTCCTGTGACCTGTATATTATTTGTTATGACACGGCAACTTTCAAAGGAAGGAATATCTGTTTCTTTTGATAAATGGAAAAGTTGAATTCATAAGCAATAAAACATTACTGCATTTGACACACCAAGTGGTTTTGCTGCAGCAACATAGACAGATATACTAGTTGTTCAACTTTAGGATTCTTCTCTGCTCCTGCTACTGTTGCCCTTTTAACTTTAACATTTACCACCGTGCTGTAAGAAGGGACACGTAGAGGTGCAGGTGGATTATTCTCGACACATTTGTAAGTGAGTTTGATCAAAGCAGTGTTTTATGTGTTTGGTTAATGCTCAGAATGAGTCAGATACTTTAATTTCTTCATTAACCCAGGAGTTAAGAAGTAAAGAGACTTTAATGCAACTCTAATAATGATCTGTGTGCCAGCCAGGTGATATCCAGTTATAGTGGCAGGAAAAAGTATGTGAAAAAGTATGTATGTGAGCCCTTTGGAGTGACCTGCAGTTATTTTAGGCCTTTAGTTGTTATTCTGAGGCTCTTTGTTAGATTACTAATCACTCTGCTTTGTGCCTTTAAAGTCACCTCAGCTGGTTGCCATCAAGGAGTATAGCCATAGAACTGAATCACGTCCATTTATAGTTTGTCCAACTGTGAACTGATGAATATTTAAACTCTTTGAAATTTGAATAATCTGCAATTAAAAGTAGCTCATATTAAATTAATAGTAGCTCCTATTAAAAGTAGCTCCTGGGGGCGAGGACAGGTTACGCCCTGAGCAGGTCACTAGTCTGTCACAGGGTCGATATGTAGAGACGAACAACACACTCTACGGGTATTTTAGAGTCATGAATCCACCTTTTGGGCATGTCTTTGGAGAACAGAGGGAGAACATGCAAACTCTACCCAGAAAGGTCCCAGACCTGGGAATCAAACCTTCTTGCTGAGAGGCAACAGTGTTAACCACAGTGCCCTCTTGCCACTTACTCTAATTTGTACCTCCTAATTTACTTTTTATATTCAATGTAGCCAATTAAAAACCCAAATCATCAAATTTGTTTTCTTTATGTCCTCATCAGACACAGTTGACAATAACACAATGGTCAATAATGTATTGCCAGTGTGATGACGAGTCTGCTTTTAATTAATAGTTAGCCTATTTATAATTTGTTTTGTTTGAAATATTATATATATTATATATAATTATAATTTACATCTGCCTTTTATTTTTTAATTTTGTTAATTTAGTTGCGAAGTAAGGCCTGCTGGGAAATCCGAAACTGGCCAATCGGCTCGCTTCCTGTCACTTCCTCAACGTGCGTCAATGAACGCCAAGTTTTTTTTCTCAACGTTTAAACAAGAAGCGGGGTTTTCTCCAGGAAGTGGACGGTTCAGTCACATATAATACATCCATGTTCAGTCAGCGGCGAAATGTCCTGCAGGTAGAAACCATGGATCTATATAATACATGGTCCAAACAGGGAATGAACCGCTAATGGGTGAGTAGCTACAGGTTTCTGTGTTAATGGAGCCCGACGAGGGATTTGGATCTGCGCCAATGTTATTGTTAGCGTCTTTTTGCTGGAGAGCGTGCAGCTACTGTGTGTATCTGAGTATTGTGTTATTATGGTGCTGCCATCCATCCATTCATGCATGCATGCATATAAGACCTATAATGAGTTGTGTTGTTTGTGCTCTTCTGATTTGCAGCTTGCTTGCTTATCAACAACCACAACACACTGTGTAAGCTAAACATTGCGCTGATTTGTTGGTGCTGTTTTGGATATTTGATAGTTACCAGACAGTAGGCTAGTTCCTGCCATGGCAGTTGATGGAGTTGAAACTATAGTTGCATGGAGTTGCATAGTGATACAGCTATTGTCTGCAGAAGAGGATGTGTGTGAGTGTGGTGGTGCTGTAGGCCCAAGAGATATCACCAGGGCCTATAGTTCACATGCTACATCTGTTTGGGCTCATTTGTAATTACTTAAAGCACAGGCATTTTTTTGTTAGATAGCCTAGGCTATATCTTGGCTGAAGACTTGGACACATTTTAGGCCACGTTTACGTATAGCCTAAATGCAGGTAATTCCAAAGGGCAATGTTAGCTTAGTTTTTCTTGCTCGTGTATGAAGAGTTGGCCTTTATTAAAACCAGCAGCAGCAGCAGTAGGCTTTGCTACCTATTTCTTCTTCAGTGTTTTACACTGAATTGAGCAGTTGTGTTGTAACAAAATGTCCCAGGGTGCTCAGGCAGGACGCTTGGCTTTTTGGGGGGGATTACAAGAACCATTTTAATTTTTTCAAACACTTACCTGCACTTCTGTGGATCTCAGCAGTGTTGTGTATGGCTGTAGTGTTTATTTGTTGTGCTGCAGGATGAATGGCCTATTTGGCCTAAGAGTTTCTCTGAGTTAATTCTGCCCCACTGGTCCCTGCACAGCTACTGTATAATGAGAAGTGTCTCTTCGCTTAACCCGGAAGAAACGCTGACACAGGCAGCTCTTGGGCCTTACTGGGACTGTTGGAGCTCTAAATAAGGTTTTTTTTTTTTTAAAACCTTTGCAACTGTTTGATTACAACCACAGTACTCGGGTGGGTCTAGTCTTTAGGTGTGGGGACTGGAGTTTAAGTTTTTGTGTGATAATAAGAAATATTACACGTTGACAATAAAACCTTAAACCGTAGCCTGCTGATTGACCCATAAGGTTGCAACAAAGTCACAGTGTTTGAAATTGCAACATCTCCTCAATGTTGCACTCATGATAGGTTTAATCTGTAGAGATCTGTGAATATTCTCATTCATCCAGGTCATCGTTATCTCTGGGCAACAAATTGAATCGACTTGTATTTGTCCAAGGGGCTTCATCAGTTTGTAATGCATTGGTCTGATAGTCTGACCATACTTCAATGTACTGTAGTAACACTCAATTATTGATCATCAGTGAATCGCAATCCTTCAACCTAAACAACGAAAGAGGCTGTTATTTATTTTAACAACCATATAGGTTGCTTTTTAAGCCTTTCCTGAAATACTACATCAACAGCAGTATGCATAATGGACCTTGTTTGTCACGGGTGACATATTTAACACGCTACTATGTTGATGCACCTATTGTGGCCATGGTTACTGAAATCAGTCAGTCACTGAAATTACATTGTTAGGGAAACGCAAAGATTATGATCTCAGCTAAAATAAGTGCTCCCTCAACGTTGATTGTAATTACATGATTACTTCACTGAGGACTCAGCATTAACTAAGCTACGTACATTGATTATAATTACATGATAACATCACTAAAGACTCCTGCATTAAGCTACGTATACGCTTGTTTAATTTTGGAAACAAATCTTAGTGTTCAGCCTCTTATGCTAAATTTGTCGCTCTCTTATTCCACGTCATCGTACACTTGTACCTGTGCTCCTGTCATAATTACTATGGCAACTAGATGTCGCCTTAAAACAAAATGTAACTGTGTCATCATAACTTGCTGAACCAAAGGCGTATGGGCTTGTTGTTTTACAAGAGGACAGTCTCGTTTTTCTTATTAAAAGTACAAACAGCAAAGACAAAACAAAAGTCAATATTGGCAGAGCTCTCAGGGTTCGCAGTGTTGGTTTTAAAATGCACACGAGGAAATCTCTTACTGGATGGTGTCTGGAGAGTCTATAGCAATAATGAATAATAGATGAGTTGTATTTCTGGCTATGTTCTGATGGAAAGACAGCAGCAATTACACATGCCTTTGCAGCGGAGGATAGAGAGGTAAACCTGTGCTAATATTGGCTCAAGAGCCGAGACGCTGTGTAAACTTATGAAAAAAATAAATCCTGTCGGATTTCCCAAAATAAAAACGATTCTAAATATAACCATCAACCTTAAAATATCAGCACAGAGACCAGATGTGAATGCAGAAAGACCACAGAGCTCAGTCTCCACTGACGAGCTGGGTGACAGACAATATTATTGATTTGCTTTTAAATGACAAGTGTCCTTTTTACATTCCTTAGTTAAACCTATATGAGAGAGAGAGAGGAAACCCTTTTCTTTTTAGAAATAAAAAGCTGAGCCTTGTTGAACCTCCCAGGGTCAAATACTTTGCCAAGAGCTTAAGTTGCACGAGATCAGCAGAATTCATATTTGGCCAAGCATGATTGACAGCTAGTTAGGGCTATGCAGGTATTGATGTGACGGAGAGTAGAAAGTAGAAAGCCATTAACCCCTGACTCCCTTCAGAAGGGTGTGATGCATTGATGCAATAAAGTGTATAATCCTGACGTATTGACAACAAGGAAAATAAAAGACGAGCTCTGGCCTGAGGAGATTCAGTGACCAGACTGACAGAAGACTGACAAAGCAGCTTTCTCCGTCCTCATCTGGTCTTTCTTTACTAAAACATGTCAGTCATTAGTTTAGAGGAAGCATTCTCAAATTTAAAGGGGAATTGCTGTTTTTACAACCTGGACCTTATTTATAGGATAAAATATGATCATTTACTCACCCAGATAACTTTGGTGTCATTACAAGTCGTTCCGACGAAATTAGATCCAGCCGAGAGCCGCGTATATCCGTATAATGCGAGAACACGGGGCAGCGCAATGCAGCCTCTGAATAACACATTATCTGCTGCGAAACTCGTTAATTTCACCAAATCCATTTTTAGCGCAACCAGCCAGAGCTTTAGTGAGTCCAGGTTGCGGAGAGGAAGCCTGTGGAAGCTGAACTTCGTCCAGCTGCTCATTTTGTTCTGACAAGTCGGAAACACACAGAAACGAACCGTAGCATTAGCGGTAGCAACAAGCCACGCCGCACGGCGCTCAGAGATGACATCATCCAGGTCAGAGGTCAGTAGGTCAACCTACAGACCACGGATGTTGATAACAGTTAACCCCGGACTCAGAGGGCAATAGCACTAGCGTATCATAACAAAATATTGGTGAAATTAATGAGTTTCGCGGCAGATAATGTGTTATAGAGGCTGTTATCTGGGTCAGTAAATGATCGTATTTTATGTTAGAAATAAGGTCCCAATTGTAAAAAAAAACAAAACAGCAATTCCGCTTTAAATGTGATTTAAGCTTCAGATTGTGACAGTATCATTTTAACTTTGCCTACAGCGTTACATCTTTTGACAGTTTATGCCTGTTTTATGACAGTATGCTTAAAAGTACTCATAACAAGGCTTACCTAAATATCTGAATTCTGTCCTCCATCCAACGGTAATTAATGTCTTGGACTCCTTCAGCAACACGTGATGTTTGTTTTCTCTTTCCCATTGTCTTCCAGCTCTGAGGATAAATAGGGCATCTATAAATAAGCAGACAAAGCAGGTATTTAAGTCCAGTTGATCACAGGTCTGCCTCCCACAGGGAATCCAGACCGAGTGGAGCCCAGTTTCTTACCCACGTCTCCCTTAGTCTCTCGCAGAGCTTATCTGGTGCAGGCCCAAGGCACCGAATGAGGCCTGAGATTGAAGCTGTTTGAAGTTTTACATTTAAAAGTCGTGCACTTTGACCTCGATTAAGCCCCCTAAGCGCTGAGGGGGAATAAAATATTACAGTCAAGTACAATTTGCAGCGACAGTAAGAGATTGTGTACAGCGCTTAGAGGCTTTTAGCTGGCAGACAGTGATGAGATGTGTCGATGTAGGGCATGAGAAAATAATAGCTGCAGGTGGTTTGGTGCAACAAACAATAACATCAAAGGAAATAAAAGTGACTCTGAAGTTTAAAAAAAACTGGTTGGGATTATGGGAAACACTACTATTCACTTTTTTTGCCATGAGTTAGATATTAAGATTGATACCACTAGATATTAAGAATGATACCACTTTTATTAAGTGAAGCACGGAGCTGGAGCCAGGAGCGGGTTAGGTTATCTTAGTTTGGCTTTGAGACTGGAGGCAAGAGGGAACAGCTCGTCTGGCTCTGTGGAAAGTTTAAAAAAGAATATGACCCGTTTCCTCTTGTCTCCGGTCTTTATGCTGAGCTATTCACATCCCAGCTACCACCGGCACGGCACTCGATGTACAAGCATGTGAGTGGCATCGGTTTTCAGCAGGAAAGCAAAAGAATATTTCCTAGAATGTGCAACTCTTCCCTGAGATAACTGATACCTAATAAAGTCATATCTGATGACTGGATATTCATTGATAAACATGGCAGGGTTTTTAAGTAATAATCCTTTAAATCAAGAGTGTCCCTCTCCTCGTATACTGATCTTTAAGTCTCTAAGCACATAGTATCTAGGCCATCACCTAAACCTAAAATAACATCCATCCTCCTGGAGCAGTGATGAGGTGAATGTCACAAACATACTGTGCAGTCATTTGGCTTGAACATATTTAGATTCTGCTGTACATGCTGTTCTGGGTTGTTTAATGGTCACCTCTGCTCCCTGTGGGACACATACACAACACTTGTGGTGTTTTTTTTAAAGAGAGCTGGATACTGTGCCAGAAACTGTTGGTCCTTTTACATAAAAATTAGCATGGCATTTCAAGTAGTAAGAGTTGAGTATGAGTAGTTAAACCAAATTAATTAAAGCTAGTGTAATAAACTGATGGGCAATCTGATATGTATGCAAAAGCATTACATTACTTGTAATTAGTATGTGAGGATAAACAGGTGACAATTTGATGAATGGGATGGGAATTAGATGGGAAACAAAGCAACAAACAAAGCAATCATACTTGTACTGTATATAGGGCACTGTAGAGCTCGCTGAATGGTTTAGACAATGTTGTGAATCATTTCTCCTTCGTCACCACGCGTCAACTCAGTTGACCCCTTACTGTCGCTCTGCCTGTTGATGTTTCTATTCTCAAATGACCCATGTTCAGTTTTCAGTGATAACAGTGGCATTTGTGCTTGATGTGTTTTTTAAACTTAGCTCCTTGAGTTCCAACAGGAGTTAAACGCAATCTGATTTCTCATATACAACATGCAAATGTGTTTTTTTGGTTGAAATGACAACTGTTGCTAACAGATCCTATGTGTATTTCACCTTGGTACTTGAGTTGGTGGATAGGGATAACACAGTGTCCAGCTACCTTCATTGTGCTAAAAGATTGAGGCATCCTCAGTAACGTAAATAATGTAGACAAGAGGATATGGAGAAGTACTGCAGATTGAGTTAGTTACCTCTAGTGAGTAGGCTATACGATGAGAAGATCATTATTTCAGTCTTACAAAAACCTTTTCAGATTGTAACCTGGACAACCCATGCTGACATTTTATTTATGCTCTATGGTTGATATTTTTTAAACAACGTGTTTCACAATAATGTTGAGAGAATAGATTAAATATTGAATGTTTAGGACAAAGTGAAATTTGTCAATCAGAATTTTCAGTGAAAAAGCTTGGCCTTTTGGAGTGTGAACAAATTAAAGAGCATGACAAAGCTGATCTGATATATAATTTATTCAGACAGTGTTCAGACCTATTCCGTTTTTTTCACACACATTTTATTATAATGCAGCCTTCGTGCTAAGATTGATAATTGATAATATTTAAGTTGATAATATTTTTTTTTCCATTATCACTTAGTACCCCATTATGACACATCCCCCATCCACACAGGATTAGTTTCCATCAGGATTTTCCCCTAACATGCATTGTCAACTAGGTGTATGTCTTTCCTAATCCAATAAATTGTTCAGTCAATTTTATTCAGTGACATGGAGGAGAAACCTGAGCCATATTACAATAAAATTCAAATGTCACAGCAGGATGGCATATGTATTCAAGGGTCAATGTGATATTTCAATTTTCCCTTTTCAATAAAAGTGCAGTAATTTGATCATGGGTTGGGTTTACAACATAACAAAATGTAAAAAGAGTGCAATGGTCTGAACACTTTCTGAATGAACTGTTGCAGCTTGCAGGAACAGCTCCCGAGGTGATGGATGTAACTCGAACTCCCAACGCGCTCCTTAGCCTCGGAGGTGCAGGTGCTGGATCCCCATGGATGATTTAATGGCTGCTTCCGCTGTGTGAAACATGAATTTTGTTGGTTTGACTGACAGAGCATCAAGAGAGTTGTTCAGAACAAACGGACGATTAAGAGGAAGAGAGATTCCACCTCGCCCAGCCGAGGGCTTACAGTGGAAAGAAAGAGGGCACACTCTCGCCTCCAGCATCCCAAGGAACTGTCACATTGATGCAGTACACTCAGACAAAATGTTCAGAGTACATAATTCCCTGGCCTCTCCAGTTTCCTGGCACTAAAGTGAGAAAAAAATGTAAAGGGTTCCTTTTAAGAGCAAGCAATCACCAGAGAGTTTTTTTTTTAAATGTGGAAACTTGCACCAGAGGCATCAGATACAGCCCTTTTTGATCTAGTGGGCTGTGTTCCTGTGCTGCCATGCTCTCTCTCTCTCTTCTGTGTGTGTGTGTGTGTGTTGGGGGGGTGTCTGTGAATCTCTGAAAGATGATAAGCCAAGGATTTAGGCCATGGTTTTCTAGGTTATACCTAAAAGCCACCTGTCTGTCTAAAACACAGTCGGGTGATTTAAAATATTAGCGCAGAAATAAGTGCTCATGTGACTGGAGAGGAAATCTCTTTCCTCGTCCCCCTCATCACTTCACTGTCAAGCCAAAAAGTAGAATATAACACACTCTGCCCAAGATAATAAGCCGGCGCTTTCTGCTGAGTGGTGGTAACTGTCCATCTGATTTTTTTGGGGAGTATTTCTTAAAGTTATTCAGATCTGCAGGATTAACACCCACTGATGTCTTTTTGATGAACACACTGACAAATCGCAGCTAAGAAACCAGTCATTAAAATCCTCCAGGCTTCTGAACATGCAGATCCAAATGAGCCCATCAGAAGACCGTGTGGCAGCTTGTGGAGGGATTTGTTTCATTATGGGATGGCTGCCAGTCTCTTTCCTGGCACACAATGCAAATTTAGAATCATTCAAAGTGAACTCTGTCTTTGAAAGTAAAACTTTTTAGTATACACTTATCTGCACAGCTGAATATTTCAGTCAAAGAGTTTTAGATATTTATATTGAGGTTGGGATTGATTATATATTTAAGATGGGACTCCCAGCAGAATTGTGTGATCAACACAAAACAATTTGATAAAAGCCAAACTAAACCACTTTTTGTCTCTCAAACTCGAACAGGAAATAGCCTCAACAGTTGAAGTATTACAACGCAACGGAGAAAGAAAAGTATAAAGTGGCAGATTCAGTTTATGTTTTTTGATTAAATTGGATGTTATTCATGAATTCTAATGATGTTTAAAGCAGAGGCCACCTCAGTGAAACCCACAGCAAAGTTTTAGTTGCAAAGAAGTTTTACAAAAACATGAACAACGGTAAAAGTTGTCAACAGAGCAACAGCGGATATCTGAGTCAGATTATTTTATAGCCCCTCTGACTTACTACAATCTCTTTATAACTACTTTTTGGCTCTTTTATCTCTTTTATGGTACTATACTTTATCTGCTGAGTGCTGACGGCGGATACCAGAACAAATGCCAACAACAGACACAATGCCTTCTGTTACTTAACACAGGATTTATGTACACACACACACACACGCACACACTCACACAATGATTGAACTTAATCCAGAGTGAATCCGCAGGAACATCTCTCCATGCACATCAAGTGCTGATGAAAGAATGGCAGGAAAAGGCATTTTGCATTCCTATTAGTTGAAAGATGGAAAAACAACATCAAAACTAACATGTAAAATATGAAAGTACGGTCGAACAGTGCAAACGCTGTACACCCCACTCTGTAATGCCACTGGTACACTATATATGAATGGATGAGATGAGAGAACCAACGCCTAGAGCTAAATTCCTCCTGAAAATCCATCTTTCTTTTTCGCCATCCTACACCCAGGTGCCTCAGAGCTGTATGACCCCTGCACAGCAAACACTAAATTGACCTCTATAGTGAAGAGGGAAAAAAAACAGACACCCGAATTTGCAATGCAAATTTCCAGCCCAGGATCCAGTGGCACGACTGTGAAGGACACCTACAATCAACGAAAACTGATTAAAATTGTATTCACACTCCTCATTTGGCTTGCTTGCACAGCCCCTGACCGATAGTTGCCGTCGCCTCAGCCACTCAGAGGACTGTATTAGTCAATAGATGTCACTTTAATCCACCTGCGAACTGATAAAATTCCAATTTGTGTGCATAATTAATAGGAAACCCTGCTCTCCGGGCTTCACAATTTAAATCCACTGTTATGATAAACCTCTGAGTGCACAGAAATAAATCAGCTCTTTCCACCACCAATTGTTTGCAATTTCTCCAGGATAAAAAGAATGTAAATATTGCATTACAGGCCAAGAGGCATCGCATGAATGTGAAGGTGAACACATGGCCACTTCAATTTCACATTGAGATTCAGGTTAGATTTTGAGCCAAAGAGCAGAAGGCATGATTTGTATACCTCAGTGATCACCCAGATCTGCAGTGCAGCAGGAAATACAGAGCAAAAAGTGTCCGAGCTGCCAGCGAGGCTTTAAAACTGATGCTCACTCACTCACATTCTCAAGGACATCCACTGCAGAGAGATAATATCGGAAACATGCAGCAGTCAATCAAATGTTTGTGACGTGCTCCTTTCCAAGTTTTCTTTCTTGACCCAGCAGGTTTCTGCTCCGCCTGGCTAAGGACGGGTGTGTATTTATTTTCAAAACAATGCCTGCGTTTATGCTGTAACACCCACACAGACATATTGTTTGCATCACAACTTTTAGTAATCAGGAAGTTCTCATTATTCAGTCAGCGTCTCTGATTTCTACAAATCTGTCACTCATGTTAATGTGTTTCTGCATAAAGTAAAGACAGAGTAATAATTGGCAGTAGTTGTGTGGTTTTGAGTCTTGAGTCTTGTTGAATGTTAAATTTGAGCAGCAATTAAGCAGAGCTTATGTGCTAATGCAGCTTATTATGACCCGTAATTATGTTTTATTGTTAGTCAACCTCTAGCGGCTGTGGTTTTTATGATGGAGGACGTCAGGTTCTGTCAGCATATACAGCTGAGTCTGAAGAGAATAGGTTAGGAAGAGGTTGAGGTGAAACACAAGTGGCCACTGTTTATTTTACATTTGAAAGCAGTAGTTGTTGAATGTTCCACAACAACATGTACGTGTATTATTGTAACGAATGACAACCAAGGACATCTCAACTTACAGAAGATGTACCGATCGAAACCCAACAACTAACCAAACCGTGACCTTTCCATAACCTGAACCAATGGTTTATCACAAGCCATAGTAGATGGACTCTGTGGATTTTACCATAAGAAACAGGTTAGGGAACTCAATGCAATCATAAAAATAGACATTGATGTGACAGATATGTTCCAAACCAGATGTTGATAAAGGCAGAGAAGTGAGTCTGAAAGGAAACACAATGAGCAGTAATAATGTTCTGTAAAGTTTAAAGTAAGATTCTTCATTTTTAGTTTTTTCCAGCTCTCTATAAACAATGACTGTGAAGTGATCACCCAGGCTCTATCTACCCACGCACACTTCAAGGTCAGCTCAGAGAATGCTTCTAAAGAGTTGCATTCAATTCTCAAAACAACTCATTGGTTTTCATTTCATAAAAAGTAAAAATGAAAAAAATAAAATGTCAGACGACCAAGCATTTGAGATTAGGTAAACTTTTTATTTGTTTAGATGAAGTTTTCTCTCTGCAGATCAGCAATTAATTAAAATTAGGTACACTGTTTACATCCGCTGTATGAGCGACGTTGCCGTATATTTCCACCCCCAATGTGACGCTGTGTTTGTTGAAGATATTGATGTATTTGAGTGTGAAGTCCCGCTGACTGTTGTGGCACTTCACTGACCCTCCAGACACTCCATTTGATGAGACGCTCTATTGTCTGTCAACACAAAGCCCTCAAATGAAGAGCCACATAATGAGGTTTTGAAGAGGCTGCGTGTCACCCACACTAATAATGACTTGGATGGACTAATACCACACACACACAAACCAAACTAATCGCACACACCTAGTTGGATCACTGTGATGCTGTAAATCCACACCTGCTTTTCAGTCATGGTATCAATTCTGCCTCTTCCTAGTCATTCTGTTAAACCCTGAGCATTGATCCATCCATTGAGCCAAAGGGTCTGCTCCTTGTCTCATTCCTTATTGTTTTGCCAAGCATAACCTCATTGTTTTATTATCGCTCCTGGGCTCACTATGTGGGTCAGACTACTTACTTGACCTGTTGTGTTGCCTTGGATGCTACCTGATCTTTACAGTGGACATTCAGGAAGTAATGTGCTTCTGCAAGTGTAATTTGAGTGGAGCATCCCCCTCAGCCTGTAACCAGTAACCCTGTAAGACCGAAGGATGCAGCGATGAAAAGACGACCGCAGACTGAGTGCTCAGGAAGTTCCTGCACACCTTTAACCTGTGACCTACTTTCAGTAAATGACGCTGCCTTTTTTGGTTTTCTTGTTTACACAAGTTGGACATAGGGGAGAGACTTTAAAGCTGGGAAACAGGATGTTGCATGTTGTTACATCACAAATGGAGTTAAATAATAATTAAATAAAAAGGCAAAAAAAGAAAAAATACCACTGAAGCTGTTGATTCATGATTCAGATCTTGTTCGATGTTTTACAAAGTTGATGTTGGCACTGAACAGCAAAATATTTGAATATTTCCCCACATCAGTTATTCCTTCATATGAACACGTGAATTAATGCCAAAGGAAATATTGAAAGCTTTATCTTCATTAACATGCTATTATGCTCAAAAGCTGCTTATTCTGTCCATTTTTAATTGGCTCTTTTTTATCAAATATGTACATATTTTAAGCAGACTTTGAATAATGGAAGATCATCAGAGTAGTAGAGCAAAGTGATTGGATATTAAAGTATTTGCAAGGTGCTGATAAGAGCATTCTTCTGTGTTTACGCTGCTGAATCAGCATATTCTACAAAACCCTGCTGTTCAGACGTAGACATGCATCACAATACCTGCCTCATAAAAGCAGCAGCAAAAAAGGACATGACAGAGTACAGCAGCGGAAAAGTAGTGTCAGCACTGCAGTAAAGAAAGCAGGAAAGCTATCATCAACTCCTCTGAACTTAAAGAACTGTGAGAGCTGTTGATCACACTCAATGATGACAGGCTGAAACTTAAAAAGCACTCATGAAACTGAAGCAAACAGCCATGACAAACCCAGCTAGATTGTAGGTGTCTACATGACTGTTGATGTCCACCTTGCTGATGGACAGGTTAGATGGGGAGTCTAGGCAGCTGAAGGTCATTAGGTTAGTGGTGGTGGTGACACACTTGAGGTCAAATAACACAAAGATCATGTCAGCATTTACCAATTTGGGTGACACCAGGTTATTCAGACTATTGATTTTTCTTTTCTTTCCTTTTCTTTTGAAAGGCGACTTCCACTGATTTGGGATGTGGAGTGTCGCTTTAAGTGCAAAGTAAAGAAAAATGTGCGTATACTTATATTTTTTTCACTGATTGTGTACTTTCCAGACATATGTTTTAGGCATTTAAGGCACAAAACGCTCCCAGTTTCAGAATCTTCAGCACATATTACTCTCCTCTTTCTTCTAATCAACAATCGTATCGTCATCCCTCTTTAAAAGGAATGGTTACATCTTTTGGCTAATCTTGCGCTATGCTAGTTAGTTTCCTTTTTGAAATTCCTTTTTTGGCTGTTATCAGATAAATTCAACACAGACAAGAGAAGACATTGCAGTTAAAGACAGACATCAAACGGCATACTACTGCTTCACAATAATATCAAATCTCAAGTATTTGCCAAGAGTTAGATGACAAGTTTGATATCACTTTCATGTTGCTAAATTTGAAGCTAGAGCCAGTGGGCAATTAGCTTAGCCTAGCATAAAGACTGAAAGACGGCAACAGCCAGCCTGTCTCTCTCCAGAGTTTAATAACGTATATTGATCTTCACTGCCACTAGATGATGCTGTCAATCACTAGTGTCTCAAATCAAAACAAATGCTTTGTCGGCCTCATCCGGCCTCCCTTCAGCCGCAACGCCACAGAGCGCACAGCACACAACAACACACATTACTACTGAATAATGACACAGAGAACAACAACGCAGCCACAGCCGTTGTCCAATAGCAATTATTCTCTATTGCAAAGCCAGCGAGCAGTAGCAACATTTGCGGAAACAAAACTCATATCGGTCACATCTAGTTAGCGAACATCATCAACGGCCTCAGACACTTAATGACAACACATACAGTATGTTTATGTACCCTTAAAACTACTTTAGGATCGAGGGCAGGAAAAGTCAGCTCTCCCTTGGAAAAACAAGAGCATTATTGGCTCCATGGTCAGACTGGGAAACAAATTCAGCCTCTGACTGACTGATACACTGGGACTGACTGGCTGCACAAATGACACAGACAAAACCTGTAAAACTTTATGGATGTTTTGGCCGACTGGGATTTGAGCTGGTAGTGCCCCTATGTCTTTATTTGCCGGATGCCTTCTTAGCTGAAGAGAAGTGATTTCTTCACTAGAGGGTTGCTGTCACCTGATCGCTGCATACTGCGCTGTGCAATCTTGCGTGCAGGCAGTCGCTGTGTGTTCATAAACTTGAGGAGGACCCACAGTTTATCAGAGAGAGGGTCACATGCACTAACTTGCATGTTCTGCTTTCCCGGATATAAGAACAAAGAACAGAGAGGCTCAGATTACAACACATACAGAAGGGGTTTGACTGTTAAAAATGCAAAATTACTGATATGTTTTTATATTAAAAATAAAATAGTTGTCAAATGCTAAATAATTGCTTTTAAAATCTCATTTATAAACTATTTGTGACTCCTGTGTTGTTTAGTGTAACCCCAGGTAGTCATCACTGTGTCAAGTGAGCAATAGTGTAAATACATTTCTTTACCTAGCAGTTTGCAATTGATGCTTCTGTCACCAGTGGCGCTCTGGAGAACATTAGTCACTGTTGTACGGTGGGTCAGTATTCATCTAATTACAGTACAGGCTGCAGGAAACAGGATCTGTTAAGTGTTTACATATACAGTGCGTACACACACACAGGTCCGTGCACACATAGTCATGCTTGAATTGAAGTTCACACACATGCACTCACACAGCTGCAAGAGCATGGTGTCATGTTAGGTCACAGTGCAGCAGTGGTGTGTCTCGTGGGGATTACTCTAGAGGGCAGGGGTTTCCCTAATTACAGTTTACGTGGCAGCCAGGCAGTGCACAGGCTATACATTCTCTTAATGGTCTCACTGAAGCACAGTCATCTCCAAGAAAACTTTATACTTTATTTAATAAACTGCTTGTACGTTTCGTGAACGCCCACATTAAAGAGGGCCTATAGATTTGTAGTTTGAGCATTGGGATTAATAGGAGCTTGTTGAAAAAAAAATCATTGAATATCAAAAGCTTTGGTAAAGCTCAGGAGATTCTTTGGCCTTGGGGAGGGGCACTGGGGAAAAAACGCTGGAATCAAAGGTGCAAAGATTATCAAAGCATCTACTCTCAAAGAAGAGATGCAAAGAAACGAGAGGATCAGTGGTGAAACCTAAAAAGCATAAAAGAAGCCAAAAAGGGATTCGAGCTGAAAATAGACCCTTGGAAAGCAAGAAACAGCTCAGTCAGTCAGAAAGGAAGCCAGTCCTTGAACACGATATTAATGTTCCCACCGGTAGAATAAAGACATTTCAAGTTACAAGCGCTTGGGCAAAATATTCTCCTCTGTTTCTCAGATCAACAAGCTCTTGATGCAGTTACATAAACATGCAGACTCACCTTGGCAGCAGCTTTCAGAGATGAATGCTGGAAGGCAGGTGCAGAATATGAGTAGGGAAGCAGACTAACAGGTAACAGGTAACCCCCGTGTATTCTTACAGATTAAAAAAGGAGAATGTGTGTCATACCCTGCAGCAAGATAGTTGCTCCAGCCCTGCTTTCAGTCTTTGTACTAAAGCTTCTGCTATTAATTTCATATGCAGAATACTGACATTAGAGAGACATTGATCTTTATCTCAACTGTAATCTAGGCTAATTCTCTTATCATCATGCTTAATACTGCCACACCCTGCAGCAAGTCATTGAAAATGATGTATATGAACAGGTGATCTTTGTGCAACACAGTTTGAATCTTAAGATTTATTACTGTACTTTGGTTTCATAAGAATTTATTAGTCCCACATTTCTTCCCTTATCACACTATGTCTGCAGATTAGCGTTTGCATGATTTTAGCATTATTTTAACATTTGTCAGACAAAAAACATCCATAATGTACTTTAACAAGGCATCCAAACCCTCCAGGTTCAAACAGGACAACAATGTTGGCTCAAGTCACAATGTGCCCTTGAGAAAAGGTAGGGGGCAATTATTCAAAATGATGGAGGTGAAGACTGAAAATAGCATCTCCATTGACTAGTTAATTCAATCTTCCTGTCAGCAATTGGCAATTGATGAAAAATCTAGTTTGTGTCCGTTCAATTGATGAGGAAATAACAAGGAGTGAAAACCATTTGACAAAGCACAACTAAAACCAGATGTTTACAAAATCCAAAGATAAATAAAGATAAATAAAATGGACTGAATGTAATGAATCATAATAGGAATGCTGGGAAACATTGACAATCTGTCAGACAGTTGGTGGTGAAGTAGTGTCTGAGGCGATCGAAGATATAAACTATAGTGCCAGGCCATACGTACAATGCTTTAAAAAACAAAAGAATCTTCAAATCAATTCTCTTCTTGAAAGGAGGTCGGTACAGAGGAGATGTTGGTCTTTGTTCCTGGGACCAGTGAGGAGCTCTTTGGCTGCATTTTGGATGAGCTGCTGATAAGACGAGACTAAACTGACTTTCTCTCACAAAAAACACAGAAACTCATTTTTAAGAGCAGAATCAAAAATGACACCTATAGCCTCCCTGTGTGTGTGTGGACGTTTGACTCCCAGGAGGGCTGCTTAAACCTCTGAGGGAATTTTATGGGCTGAAAACAAAGACCTCTGCCTGGCTTTTCTTTGGCTAGAGAAAGTTTTTGATCATGTAGCTTTTGACATGCTGAAGGCAGCAAAGTGTCTACACTTTCCTAGAGTTGGACTGGTTTACACAACCGAGGTCTCAGTTTTCACAGTCCTGCAGAGTGAGCCACAGGCCATTTAAGGATAAAGGAGGGAAAAAACTGACTATTAGATAACTAGCCTAGTAGCCTCGTAGATTTACTGACATGACCACTGTAATTGACAGATTTTATCAGATGCAGCTCGTCATTAACTGTTTTCATATAAGAGCTAGTAGTTTAACTAAACTTTGCAGTGACTTGCGACTCCATGAATATGAGCATATAATTCAAGCAGTTGAATAACTTTTTTCCCATTTCCACAACAAATCATTTGGAGACATTTATCATTGCTTCTCTACTCTAACTGAACCCCTGCTGCTCAGCCCCAACAGCTGTGAAGGCAGTTCAGACAATGCGTTTGTCAGGTAGTCCACACAACACACTTGACCTTTGTATAATGCATGTGCAAAAGCCAGGGATGGGCATTGCACAGTGATCACACAGCTACAATGTCATCATGGATAAACCTCTTGAATTTCAGCATGAGGAAGAATCACCATGGCCGTACTAATGTAATACAAAACCAAGGCTGACATTCCTCACACTTCCCCATGAATATTGTGCTATTCTAGTTTTTGGTAGACACTTTTTCCCCCCAATAAATTCATCTGGCATGCATGTGACATTTTGTTGTTATTATATGTAAATGACATGTCCATTGATGGTTAGAACCTGTTTTCATAAAACCTTAGTGAACCAAACCAGTTTTCTCTCTATAGGATAGCCTTGCTCTAGTTCAGCCTCCTCCAGCCTTGGTAGCTTTCAGAGCTCTTCTTTCAACGTAGCTTCTCCAACACTGCCTGTAACCCTGCAAACAAGCTGTTAGTTATGGTGCTCCTCGTTATTGTAGGGTCACAAGTTCACATGCTAAATTTGTGTTCCTATAAACTGTCACAATAGCTGCTATACCCTTGGGTAGATTAATACAGTATTTTCATATTCACATGTGCCTTTCTTGGATTTGTTTTAATGATGCATCCGTGAGTAGTTTGTGTGTTTATTTGTTTTTAAATCGGATCCAGTTTCCTGTTTTCTCCAAAAACTGCCTTGCAGGCAGGACGTGACTTCTGAAATTTGAGATCAAGTATGATTCACTTGCATCGAGGGAAGGTGTCCTGAGATTTTTAATACGATACCATTCCTGCAGATGCACTTCTATTTCTTCTCTGTATTTCTGATTGGATTTTTTTGAGCTACAATGTGAAGGAGAGATCCACTGACTGAAATTTTTAACACTTTTTCATGCTGATTAAATTCAGTATCAAATGGCCGATAAAGGAACATTTCTGGCACAGTGAAGTTGAATTTTCACACATTATCTTGACCACCCGATTAGACTGTAACCACTTTCAACACATCAGCAGCAAAGTCATGAAAATCCTCCATTCCCCTGTCTACAAATTATATTCCATACAGCACAACAATGAGATTAATTTGTCAGACACATTGTGACAGTTTTGGGATCATGGGACTGAGGAAGGTTTCCATTTCTGTTGTAGAGCGTCAGGTTGAGTCTCAGAGAGAGACAGGATGTCTCACTGATAAACAACAAATATCTCACTTCACTTGTATTCACTCTCTTTTATTAAGTGCCCATCATGTTTGTTTGTTTGTTTGTTTGGCTGTTAATTAAAATATTACCCAGTACATTTCTATTTGTCTTTGAATTAAAGTAACAAGTAACATGGCCTACATTATCTGACAGTAGAATACAAGAACTCACTAATGGGTTATTCAGTACATTTTCTAATAAATGTATTCTCTGTGTGTTTGTTTCTGATTGTGAAAGAGGCTATTTATTTGCTATCTTCTCCCCGTGATGGACATACTCATTACATTTAATTTTTTTTCTCATTTCATTCACTTCTCAGATTGATGTCAATACTGTTTTCAGATAACATTAATTATATTATCAAGCTCCTTTGTTTTGTCCAGGTAGGAATTATATAACGGGGAATGAAATATTCTAAGTTGGACAGCTAACAATAATGTCTTACATGATATACGTATAGTATGTATAACATTACCAGCAGATTGCAATATCTTTACAAGGACAGTGCATAGGGCTGGGTGTCAATCAAAAATGTTCAATACCAGGGGCGGTGCATGGTGCAGTGGTTAAGGCAGCCGCCCCATGTAGAGGCTACAGTCCTCAACGCAGGCGTCCCCGGTTCGAATCCCGCGTCGGGCAGACCTTTCATGCATGTCATTCCCCCTCTCTCTGCCTCCCCCTTTCCTGTCTATCTCTACTATGGCTATCAAATAAAGGCATAAAAGCCAAAAAATATACTTAAAAAAAAAAAAGTTCAATACCAAAAATCGATACTAATACCCATACCTTCACTTTGATACCGGTTCCTGAACGATAGTTTTTTCGATACCAATTTCATAATATCAATTCTAACTGTAATTCTAGTGTAAAGGGTTTCTTATTTGTTGAGAAAAATGCAAAAAGTGAAAACCAGACATTTTCAGTACCCAGCTGTAACAGTGCAGCACTGTTTTATTTAACCATGTCATAGATAGATAGATAGATAGATAGATAGATAGATTGACTTTATTGTTTGTCATTGCGCAAGCACAACGAAATTTGTCGCAATTTACTTAGACATTTAGGGCAGCAACAGCTCTTTTTCCGGCCGTCACCTCTCTTCTCCTTTAAAGCAGAAGTAAGCGATCCGGTCGTTTTGGCTAATGCTGCGTTCCAGGCAGGCTTTTGAAATCGTAAATTACAGCTTCAAGTCACGACTTACGACTTTGTAGCGTTCCAGGCAACCCACTCGTGTTTTTCCGACCTGTTTTACCTGTGAACGTCACTATAACGGCCACTTGTAACTTCTGACCCGTGAACTCGTACCAGATCGAACTGGTACGACTTCACAGGTCGGAAAAACACGAGTTATGGGTTGCCTTGAACGCACCATAACGTCTTGTCAGCCGATGGAGTTATCAGCCCCCGCCCTCGTCATGGATCTATTGGTCCTCGTCCCTACGTCACCACATTCAGGCGCATCCCTTGGCTGCACAAACAGCCCTTCATGCCGTTCTCTCTCCTCATTGGATAAAACTTGTAGGATACGAGAAAAGTTTTCTCCTCGGCTCAGAGCAGAGCAGAGTGACTGACAGACCCGTGTTTCAGACCAAACACTCTATGTAAGTGATTGCTGTCGGAAGATAGAACTATTTAAGACTTATATTAACACAAAAATATCACTTACTTCTGCTTTAACTTTCCTGTTTCTCTATTATTACTGTCTTTTATTTTAAGAGCACCTGATTGGTGCTGTATCAGCTTTTTCAGACATAGATCTTTGTATTGGCTCCCCTGGGGTTTGGCTGGAGTCATCCCTACCCTTTGACCCCTCCTAAGGATAAGGCTGCATTTGTCAAGGAAATGTGTCACACAACTGAGCGTACAGTCCTTATTGATTTTAGATGAGAAATGCTATATTAATTAAAACCATGAAAGATTTCTTTCAGATCTGATTTCCATCATGTCTTATATCTTTCCGCCTTTTCTCTGCAGTTGCTTGGGACAGATTCTTCTTTTAAGTCTCCTTGAAACTGCCTGTTTTTCTTGTGGTTTTAAAAAAAGAGAAGCAACATTTTCTAAATCCATCAACACCAAAAGCTTTACTTAAACCTCTGAATGGCTCCATTAATGATTTCCAGCACAGCCAATTTGTCCTTTAATGGATTTTACAGAGATGGCTTTTTCACTGGTAACCTGATGTGAACTCTGTTTAGACTCGCTTTAGGGACCTGTTCAAGGCTCGTATATGAAACATAAATTAATGGGTCTGAATAAACGGTTCTGTGTGTGGGGAGGTGTTAGTAAATAACTCAGATCCTTTTGTTAAAAAATCAAATAATTCCTGAAATAGCAGATCACAACCGCAATTATGCCCATATTATTGCAATATGATGTTTTTTGCACATCAGGCAGGCACAGCCCTATCTAAAACCTGAAGTAGCTAGCTGTCAGGAGTAAAAAGTATGAAATGTTCAGATGAAATGAAATACAAGTAGTTGTGTTATTTAATTATGATTGAACATTTTGCAGGGTACAAGCTGTGAACACGACAAAAGAATACAATGTCCAAGTTTGAATGGTAAATGTGTAGTTGCCCATTATACATCCGCAGGCATGGATGGAGGAGCATTGACATTCATTTGAGTCGTATTCCTGGCCACTTAGTTAATGTAAATCCAATAGTCACTCTCCATTTGCTCTGTCTCCGTCCTCATTGACTCCCTTGGGAAATCTAGTTTGTTAATTGATAAATGATTTTACCATGGTCATCATCTAGCCACTAACTTTCTGTCTGTTGTTTGGCCCTTGGGCAGCAAGCGTGCAGTTGCTTTTTTTTTTTTAGATCATTTTGAGAACAGCAGCCTTTCACTGCTATGACAGGGGAGAGAGTGAACCTGAGCAGTAAAGTTGCAGGCAGGAAAACAAAATCTAAAAGTAAACTAAAACTGAGCAATATCACATGAGAGGGAGTGATGCAACTATGACTTAATCACTGATGGTCAGTAGCTTCATCATCACAGCCTCAAGTGTGATATTGCTTCTATACCACAGGTCTACAAGCCCCATATAGTTAATAATAAGCAACAACAGATGATTATGTGTTTGATTATTTCATCATTCAACAACTGGACTGGTACTAGACTGTTGCTAAGCAATTTTTCTGACCTGACCTGCACACTTGTTACCTTGTCTAGACATTACCTCAGGTGTGCACTGATGTAACCAGGCTTCCTTCCCTCCCTTCATCCTCTTCTGACGACCATATATCATATACTTCAAGGAGATTCATCTTTGCAAAGTTTGTTACAATCTCATATAGATAATGACCACTAATGTGACTAATTAATTATTAATTACTAAAACACTTGTACTTGTATTTTAAAGTCCAGCTGCTTTCTACTCTGTCAGAGCTCATGGGATTTTATATTGATATTAAATATTAATTCTATTTTTGTATTAAATATTTATGCATTTCCTGGACCTAGCTTTAGCTTATTAGTACTTTTAGCAGCAAGTGTATGAATAAACATCCGTGGTTACCTGACTACCTGAAAGTAGTAGCAGGTGAACACTGCAGCCACACTGAATATTGTCTTCCTTCTCTCTCACCTGAAATTTCATATTTCTCAATCACCACTTTATCTCTTAGCAAACACAGACACGTATGTTTCCCTTCCCTCTCTCTCTCTCTCTCTCTCTCTCTCTCTCTCTCTCTCACACACACACACACACACACTCTAATATCCACTGCTGTGTCAGTTGACAGGTCTTGCAACTTGATACCTCGGTTTCAGAAGGCAACGTGGTGCTGGCCACCACCCACCTCCCGGTCACTGATAAAACGTGCCTCACTCCCCATGTCGTCACAGGTCAGCACCCATGGGACAGCGCATCACCGCGGATACAGTTACACCACCTCTACTCTCCATCCACTCCCACACCCTGCAGTGCTCCTACTTTAAACGATAAGACGCCGTGCTAAAGAGGCCCCTGCTTATTTTGTGTGAAAAAATGGTTCTCCAACAGACATTTAATTTGTTCTCTCTACATTGTTTCATGAAAAATACAGTAGAGGCTACTTTTTTTAGATGCTAGGTACAGTACGTCCTTGGAGGTCTTGCAATGACTTTCAGAACTGCACCTCTGATGTTGACATGTGGGAAAAACTCCACATTTCTTAGTATCTTCTTCCTTCTGAGACCAGCTTTGATTACTCTACAGATAGAATAGAATAGAATAGAATAGAATAGAATAGAATATACTTTATTAATCCTTTGCGGGAAATTCTTTCGTCACAGCACTCCAGTGTACAAAGGTGAAGAATATTATAGCAGAATAATACAATACAACAACGTAAAAATTACAAATTAAATATTACAAAAATTGCAAAGTTAAATATTACCAGAATTACAAAAGTTAAAAACTACAAGAATAAGATGAGTAGATGAGGAAAGAGGAAGAAAATCAAAGGGTATGTCCATCAACAGATGATCGCACAGTCATGATGACCATGTAAAGCTTATGTGAGATGATTAAAACATTCCCCTCTGATAGTTTACTTGAAGCCTTGAGGATATTATATTATATCTCTCCTTTCAAAACCAACAAACAACTGGGTCCTCATATAATCTAATATAATGCCATCAGGAAATGCTGCATGGATTGTCAGTGGATCAGAACTTGGTGGTAATTATCTAATCACTATAGGCAGCAGGGGAGACAGAATTTAATGTGATTATTAACCTCCCACATCTACGCTGCGTCGCTGCATGCTCGAATGTGTTGGTACCTGATACCACAATGATGTCATCAGTAGTGGTCTTATGGGATTGAATGGTAATTAACATCAGGAAAGTATCTCAGATTATAATTGCTTGCATGCAGACAGCATAAGCTGCAGACTAATGAGTCTGTTGATTATAATGCCGATCGCAACAGTCGGTGCCTGGATGGAGTTTGGTGAAGAGGATAATGGAGGTTTTTGACATGATAGCTGTTTCTGTGACCTCTCCATTCATCTCTGGAGGATGAGCTTAGGCATGTTTATCCTGTTATGATTCTGCATGATCGTTCTGGAGCAGCTGTGCAGCTGAGGTCCAGCACACAAACTGCAGGCTCAGTTGTAAGTGTCGGACTGAGACTCCCTCACAGACACTGAGAATGAAGGCAACGTGAAAAGCAGCATCTGTTCACCTCATCTCGTGGTCTGAACCCGAGACACATGAGTCTCCTTTTGAAGCTGTCAGAGATGCACTCACACAAATTTGCCACGCTCTTTGTTATCATCACTGTTTGACAAAAGCTTGGCAATCCAATCAAAGAACTGAATAATGAGCTAATGCCTTGTGATGGATTCAGTTTATTCAGCAGTGTTGATACCATCATAGCCAACCTGTTTCTGTTGAGCACGATAAGACTGAACAATAACCCATGTTTGCTGGATTGTGAACAGCTCGGCTCGATATGTGCGTTCCTGAAAATCTTATTGGAAATTCATGAGGTTTCTTAGTCAGCTTGAGAACTTAAAACACCGAGTGAAGTCATTTCCATTTGAGGCCATTGAGCACATTGAGAACCCCTGCTGGGCAGGATTCACACAGTATGAAAATTTAATGAAGGTTAGCGTACTATATCTGTCCCAGTAGCTGGTATAATAAACCATAAACTAATGATCTCAGTCTCAGAAGTTATATCAAGTGTGTCACTGAAAGTATTATAGCACTATGTAAATTTAAACTTCAATGAAAGAAGTACATTAATGTAATACAATCAATGGCCTAAAATCAGAAGCCCTCAAAATATTATTATATAAGATGATAAATATCCAGCTGACATTAATCACTTGAGTCATTGGGAGATCTGTGAAGAGACTACCATATTTTATACAGTCATCACAGTTAAGTGCAGCAGCATCTGTTAACACTATCATTTAAATTTCAATCAATGATCGGCTACAGTGTCCATTAAAATGTAAGCCTGCAACTTTGTCCTGAACTTTCTGTTCAGAGGAAAGGAGAGCTACTGTTTGCAGCCACTATACAGCATAATAAACCGGGGGGTGGACTGTGGTGGTGGGAGGAAAGTATTGACGTTAGTAGCCTAGAATAATTTTGGCAGAAGCAGAGGTCGTCTGATTAGGCGTTGCAGTGGGATTAATCTGTCGCTCTTACGTCATCGAAAATATCCGCACATAGATCAAGGTGGAAAGGTGAACGTTTCTCTTAAAGTAGCGGCAACAAAATTCATGTTTCATTCATGAGGATTAGATGCTGAATGACTTGGACCAACAGCAGCATGCAAGTGTTAGACAACAGCTAAAGCTACTAATAGGTGTTAATTAATAGACGAGTTACTGAAGATGAACTTGATATGAAGTGAGAAATTTCTCTCACCTATCCTTCAGGTTGACATAAGACAGGCTGTGTGGAACTTTCCATCTGCAATGCAGGGGTCCACACACCAACTGTTTCACTGGTGATCATGAGAAAGTTGCAACAGTGTCAGAGATCCATAGTAGTGGTAACCATGGTAACTAATTCCCACACCTGCCTGCATACATGGTAAGAAAGGAGGAGCAGAATGAGAGTAAATGACAATTAGAACTTGATGAAATTGTGGTTTCTCTGTCTAATCTGTCTGTGTGCACTGTCAACGTCATATCATGTGGCATCCCTAAACTCACCATGGAGCAAAGTTAGTTTACAGATGGTCAAATTGTGCAATTTGTCCTGTTAGAGACTGTATTGTATATGATGTTCACGTGTTACTGGGTTTATTGGGAGATATAAAACATACTGGTGTGATTATGACCATAATGGAGGAGAAGGAGTTCAGCTCCGGTCCAGTCTCACTATGTAATAGACAGAGTTGAACCAGACCATCTCATTCTCCCCATGAAAAGAATAGGGGAGTGGTTCAGTTGATGCACCAGTCACGGAGCGTTTAGACCTCAACTTGCAGGAGTTCAAACTTTAAATGCGTTTAGAGTTGTCTGCTGTGAACAGTTCACCTTACTCTCACTATGCGCACAACGTAACGTTGCCCTCATACTGCAACCGCAGGTAGTGAGTGAACTCAGTGTCTCTGTCTGCATCCTGATGAAAGTGCAGGTATCAGACCAACTGAAAACAACTACAACACAAAACATGTGGGGGAAAAAAAAACAGCCTCATGATGAATAATGATCATGCAACAACAATGTTTAATTGTAACTCACACTATATAAAATATTCGTGTAGTTTGGAGTCCTGCAAAATGTGCCAGAAATGAATCGTATTGGCTGTGGATCAGCTGATCATGCTCAGATAATCGGTGGTAATCCTTAATTAACATATTTAAAGCATCTTTAATTGATATTGTTACCATATTTATATTTTAATAAAAGTAATTTAAAAGAGTATTAAATATAACGTTATGATTTTTGGTTTACGCTTCTTATGGCTGAAGCCAAGTCAGAAATCTTTTTTTTTATATCAGGGGAAAGCCTAATTTATTAACTGCAGCCAAGCATATAATTACTCTGGAAATGACCATATTGCTACAAAGTCATTTTCTTCCACACAGAGCAGCTCTGCTTTCAGTCTCCTCAAAGACTCGGTCTCAGTCCTACACTAATAAATCAACTCTGCCCATCGTCACAGGAGGAAATCAAACCACTGACAGACAATGACTCCAATAGTCGTGCTCTGGAATAATAGATTTTATGATAATGAATCATCGTTCCTCATGGCAGTAATTGCTGCCATATTTGTCATTGTCTCATTTCAGGAATTTACTGTCATATTTGTGTGCTGTTAACCTGAACGGGATGACCTGTATGGCAGTGCCGGGTTGTTTCCAAGATGGCAGCTGATGGCAGTTGGGGTGAAGTTTCTCCTCGGAGTCCTTCAGGATACAGTTAAGCAGAGGTATCCCTCTTTCCTCTATTCATTCTTTATATTATTATGGAAAACTGCCATGTGGTTTTCTCTAATCCTCCCAGATTGTGTGATTTACTAGAAACATTTTTACATTTTGTTTAAAACTGATGAGACATTGATCAAAAGCTTATCGCTCAAAGTATACTCAGATTACATCATGGTAGAGAAATGTATTATCTAAACAACTGGTGTAAACAAAACAGAATCTAATTAACAGAGAGATGACCGGTCAGATCAAGTGTAATTTCCTGCAGAACAGCAATCCATTATCGCTGTCTGCTAGATGAGAGTGAGGAAAACCTGAGTCACTGAGCCACTGGAAGTTGATGACCTACAACTCTTTACAGATATTCAGACAGGGTGCATGATTGTCTCCTCTGCAGGAGCTTTCATTGGTGAGCGGGGAGCGTTATACACCCCATAGTAAATGGTTTCATCCTTCCTTTAAAACTCTTGCCTCATTGCCTTTGCTCTCATATTGGGTCTGTGTGGGTTATTCACCCAGCAGTCCTGCTAGTGAAACAATTCACTGACAAGCTATTAAGACATGCACACGTGGCTTGGCTTTGTTTACCAGTAAGTGTGTGTGTGTGTGTGTGTGTGTGTGTGTGTGTGTGTGTGTGTGTTGTGTGTGTGTGTGTGTGTGTGTGTGTGTGTGTGTGTGTGTGTGTGTGTGTGTGTGTGTGTGTGTGTGTGTGTGTGTGTGTGTGTGTGTGTGTGTGTGTGTGTTAATCTTATATAATAGAAAAGAGCAATAAAGATAGGAATACATTTCTGTGGCAGTATCAGAAGCAATTTTAGTTTGTCACGCTTTCTTTCCATTTCTCCTATAGTTATGACTTGTTATCACATTATCTCCTGCTGAGGATCTCATAATTATGACACGGTATGCCATTATTACAAGAAAGCTATCTCACAGCCATAAGATTTGTATCTCGTACTTGAAGATGTCAAGAAAACAATAAGTCAGTTTTTCATTGTTTTGTGATTGGTTACAGTGCAGCAGCATCCTCATGCAGTTCAGACTGTACTTCAGCAGAATAAACCCAGTAATTACTCATTACTGTAGAAACCAAAATTAATAAAGAAACATTTGTCATTGCTACCTATAGTACTTATAGTAAGCAATGCAATTCTGAAACCCAGTCGTGGGGTTGTTTACTCATGTTGCCAGACCACTGACCACTAACAAGGCAGATTAGTTGAGTTTCATGTAGTTAATATTGCTGTAAATACGGCAGGAGTAAAACTACCCTAATTGGCACTAATTGCCCCAAGGTGGTGCTATTTAAACCACCTTTATGTTTAAAGCTTGTATGGTCATTTTACTATCTCAATTAATCGACATCCTTTGTTGAGAAAATGAGAAACAGACTGTAATTTAGAAAAAAAAAAATTTTTTTTATTATTTATGTATTTTTCAGAGGCTCAGCCTGTTTGAGAGTTTTTCGAACGGCATTGGGTTAAAATGCACAGTGGACCAGTTGCCTTTTGGGAAAAGAGACACCAGTCTTTCTCTTCATTCAAGCTCACTGAAAGTAACTCAAAACCGCAGGCTGCGTCAGAGATAGGAAGCAGATGAGATGGCAGCGAGAGGTGAAAGAAAGAGTTTCAAAGAGCAAAACATTTGATCTTCAAAGCTGAACTGTTCTCATACAGATATGCAACAATGGTTTGGTGATCTGAGTGAAGTCTCTCCTTTTAACGATGCAAATCCAAAGGCTGCAGCCTTAGTGATACGTTTTTTTTTTTTTTGTCATGTCATTAAACATGCCTTCATTAAAATTTAGGTGTAATTGAAAGAAGAGTCGCAGTCTAAAGTGGAACATGTGGGTGTGTGTGATGAAGGAGGTGGCCAGATATTAATATTGGCTTATACTCAGACATATCTGATAAGGCAGGTCAAGCTCAATCTACTGTAATTAAAGTGGTTCATTTACTCAACACCCATGTCGCTATGATACGGTTAAAGTGGTGTCACTCAACATGTTCAACCTGCTCCTCTGACAGGTAAAGGAAACGTGAAGCTAAGCAGCGTCTCTAATTTTCCCCAGATGAACAAAAATCATTTGAAGATGAAGGAGGCAGGAAGCATGCTGTGACCTGAGAGAGATGGGAGTGTGTGTGTGTGTGTATGTGTGTGCGCGTGAGTGTGCATGCACACTGTATAGCGGAGTGAAGAGACAGAGAGGTTCAGAACAAATCTCTTTTAACAGAGTTTAAGTGTGTGCGTGCGCGTTTATGTGTGTGCGGGCGGAAAGAGAGTGATTTTGATGAATGTGTCCTGACGGATGGTGTAACCCCCCTAAGCCTGCCTCCACTTCCTCTTCAGCCCTCCTGTCATGGCTGGATATCGAGGTCAAACCACCTTTCATATCTGTTCCACACTGCAAGGACACAACACGAAGAACAAGTAAACACCTCTTCCCCTGGGAAACACTGCTGCTTTCTTATTTCTTACTCATTTCATCTAAGAAAACAAAAAAGAAATAGGAGAAAACTACAACATCGCCTCAGAGCATGCTTATATCTGCTGATTATAAATGCAGAAAATGAAAATATTTAGCAGCATTATTCTAGTTTTGTTTAATATGCATAAGCTCTAGCTACATGTAAACTCATGGCCTCTGTGAGATTTAATATTATACGCTCCCAACAAGGCCAACTTCTTAAAAATGCGGTGTCAAAGTGCTTCCTGTCCTTCAGGCTGGATAAAGATCACACCAGTGGCATCTGTGTTCTCCAGTTTAATCACAGTCTGGCGAGTTGTCGTTGAGATATCACCTACACTTCAGGTCTGACAGACGCAACCTGATCCACAGTCGGATCTCCTCCCGTCCCCTCCCATCTTTCATGGCAGTGTGGGGAAACACTGATCAGGACAAGGGCGGAGCGAGGTGTGAGGTGAATAACACTGATCCCCAGAGCCACAGTTAACAGGCTTTCGCCTCAATGTCGTTTAATCTAATTTCCTCGGCAGCTGTGCGACTTTCACCTTTGAGGAGGGAAAATAACAGATTGTCTTAATTTTTGGGGCAAAATATATCAAGAGAGAACAGCGATGCCATTTTGGGTTAAACACGACTAAATTAAATTTCCCTTGTTCAACTGCAAAATCAGAGTTATGTAATAAGGTTTATGCATTTTTAAATACAAATGGTTAGTAATGTCAAAAATGGCTTGTGTTGCTGTCTTTAAAAACTGTAGAGGATCCTGTGTGTTCATCGTGTGAAGTAACTTAGTACATTTACTTATACTAATATGTGATTGTGATTTGGAAACACTGAATACAATATGATGCAGTGTTGCAGATCATTGTGACCAATGTTATATTAAAGAATTAGGTTGAAATCATCTCTTAATTACAATTCAGAACTATTGCATGACATTTCTGCTGATCGTTTAACTCCATTCAACAGCTACAGTGACTTTTCAAATAAAGATTTTACATAAGGAAACCTTTAATGACCTAATAAAGTACTGTACATAAATATAGATTAAACTGTGCTAAGCATAAACACTACAACAGTATTGATGCTTACACACAAAGGCACTTTGACTGCTGTGGTACTTGAATATATTGCTGATAATGATAATAATTATGTACTTTTGCTCAAGTAGTAGTTTAAAGCAGAAGTAAGTGGTCCGGTCGTTTTCGCTAATGCTGCGTTCCAGGCAGGCTTTTGAAATCGTAAATTACAGCTTCAAGTCACAATTTACGACTTCGTAGCGTTTCAGGCAACCCACTCGTGTTTTCCCGACCTGTTTTACCGGTGAAAGTCACTATAACGGCCACTCGTAACTTCCGACCGGTGAACTCGTACCAGATCGAACTGGTACGACTTCACGGTCGGAAAAATACGAGTTTCCTTGAACGCACCATAACAGTCCTCGTCCCTACGTCGCCACATTCACGGCGTCCCTTGGCTGCACACACAGCCCTTCATGCCGTTCTCTCTCCTCATTGGATAAAAACTGTAGGATACGATAAATGTTTTCTCTTCGGCTCAGAGCAGAGCAGAGTGACTGACAGACCCGTGTTTCGGTCCAAACACTCTATGTAAGTGATTGCTGTCGGAAGATATAACTATTTAAGACTTATATTAACACAAATATATCACTTACTTCTGCTTTAATGCAGGAATTGGGGTATGTTTATGTTGTATATGCACTTGTACTTTAAAGACTCAGGATACATCATTCTTCTCTGCCTGTGTAAGATAAATGACAGTCAGCACATCAGGTGTTTAATAGGTTAATACAAAAACTTGCTTTCAGAAAAAAGTTTTTAAAATGCAAATTGAGTTGTTGCAGATAAACTATCTAGTTTTTCACGATGTACGTGGACATATTTGGGCAATAACTTCCTCCTGGTATGCAGATATAATGTAAATGCTTGTGGCATCTGAAACAATTGGGACAGACTTTACTTTTCTTTTGTCTAATGCCGCTGTAAAAATGCATATTTTTCCCCTCTCAGGCACAAAGCAAATTATTTATTCTATCTCTGCTCATATCAGATTCCCCAGGACATTGCACTCATCTTGAAAAAAAAATCAATTTGAGTCTGAGGATAAAGTAGCCATGATCCAGAAGTTCATTTTAGGTAAATGGGAGGATTTTAATCTATGGTTGGATCACCTCAAGTTGTGATATGTTTACTTAATTAGATTTTTATTCATTTTTTGACATATGAAAAGATGCACATTTTTGTCTGTTAACTCACATGTGCCAAGACCTATAATGGAAAGCAACACAGAGGGGATTTGCATTCAGTGGGTTTTGTTTTATGTTGGCAGAAAAGGCTGAGTTGACAGATGCTGTTGGCAGTTTAACAAAGTGTTATTACTGAGGTATTGTGTTTGCTCTGGTGTAAGTACTGGTGTAAGCGGATGGCTGTATGAAATAATGATACGAGTACAAAATAATAATTATAAAGTTAACTTGCCAACAATAGCCTCCACTGTGAAGGACAGAGCTGCGTGCTCGGGGTGTGTTTTGCTTCCATGTTTGCTCTGTTTTTTGTTTGTTTGTTGTTTTTTACTTTACGTGCATGTACGACAAACCTCTCGGCCTCTGCCAGAGGGAATGTTTCAGTTGTCTGAACCTCTGAAACACAGGTCAGACTTCCCCAGTGTGCTAGAGGAGCAGCCGCCTATAAGATGCTCGCCACGTACAACCACAGTCCCCTTTTAGAGTCCGCCGGGAAGCCCTGTTGCATGTCATCCCTCGCTCCCTTCTTCCAATATTTCCCATCACCCTCCGCTGTCAGTCTGCCTCTGACAAAAGGCGAAATGTCAAAAAATACATTTTTAAAAAGAACAAGTCAGAGGTGGACATGCATGAGAGCAAACCTGCTGCTTAGCGCGGCTGAAATGAAAATGAAACAGAAGGTGAAACATCCTTTTTCCGAAGTCAATTTGTGAGAGCTAATAATGTCACCTTGCAGGAAGATACCAGAGCACTCTGTTCCTCTCAGCATGACAGCATTTTATTAGACAAATGATGACACACTTCACTGTTTAAAGGACAGCAGTATACATTCAGATCAGGTCATCTGTACAGTACAAAGATTAGAGGTGTGGGAGAGGTGATGTATGACATCCAGTTGTGTTTTTTTTGGCCCAGAGGCCTCACATGTGTGTAGGCTTTCAGTAGCAACGATCCCCCTGGTTGACAAAATGCTGTGGCCTCATCGTTGGAGGTTATTGGTGAGCTCCTTGAAATCTTTGGTCGTTCCTTTTCTCAGATTGTGTGGTTTCTAAAGCAGGACTTGTTCTGTGAATTTGGCCTCAATAAGAAATGTATAACCACAGAGAAGAACAACAGATTTGAGCTTTAAAGTGACTGCTGATTCTACTCAAAATGATTTGATTTGGATTAGTGAAGCCAGTACGAAGAGGCTCACATTAATGTGTTTATAGCATTACATTTTGTGCTTTTACACCATGTTTTTTTTGCTCCATTAAAGCCTCCGGACATCTGAGCCTGGGTCAAACTGCTTAATAGTCCATGTGGTGCAGAGAGCAGGTGTGCTGAAGGAATCACTGGGGTGGGTACAGTGGGTAAACACTTTAATACTGCATTTGGCATCATGTAACTTAAGCTCCATACGTCACATTCCTTTCTTGTCTCGAAACTCTTCTTTGAATAAGCTATAAGGCGCTGAAATGACTGCATTTGAGTTAAAACTATCTTGATTGCACTGTCTGTAAGGCTGCCCTCCGGTGTCAGACTCAGTGGAAAGGCGGCACTGCACACACGTGAGGTTTATCAGCAGCAAAGTGTTTCCTTCATGAATCCTCAGAGTCTCTACAAACTTGTTCCCCTCCGAGTGGATGGACATGATGAGACGTGGACGCTCTGAGTAAAAAGCCTTTCCAGTAAACAACAGCTTCAACAACACTGAACCTTTGAACAAATGAACACAGACTTCACTTGTCATGTAAATAAACACCTACACGTCACTTTTTTTTTCTTTTTTTTTTCAGAACAGGACAACAACATCACATCTCATATATGACGAAAAAAGCAGAGGCAGGGTGGGCTGGTGGCTACAGAGACGTGTCCCCTGCTGAAGTGTCCAGGAGTAAAAGTCACTAGATCCCTCACCAGGAGCAGAGGTGCGTCGCTCAGTAGCTCAGTAGCTCAGACTGCCCTGGCCTGCTGGCTCCCTGTGGTGAGGAGCTTCTAGGAGGAGGGGGCTGATTTGAACGATGACATTTGTTATCAATACATCCAATTACGCACGGGGGTGGGGAGACACAGAGTTGGAGTCAGTGTAATCCATTGGGTGTGAACGGTGACATCCTGTCAAGGCTGATATCTGCCTCGCAGTCATCCAGGTCACAAACCGAGTCGGTGGCGTTTTCATTGTTGTGAGAAAACTGTGAAATCCTGTCAAAAGTCTCTTCGTGCTCGATACATTCAACCACATTGGGGATCATATTGACATAGGCGTTCGCGATTTCCTTGTGGATGAGGGTATCTTGGTTATATGAGACCAGCTCGTTGCTGATGTTAACAGTTTCCACCGGTGTGTTGGAGCAGAAGTTGCGGCAGCCCAGGAGGCTGGCGAAGGCCTTCCTGAACTCGGCGTTGAAGGCGTAGATGATGGGGTTCAGGGAGGAGTTGGTCCAGCCGAACCACACGAAAACGTCGAAGGTCGTCTCGCTGACGCACGGCAGACCCGCGTCCTGGTCTGTGGCGGGCCTGTCGCAGAACGGGACCATGCAGTTTAGGACGAAGAAGGGCAACCAGCAACACACAAAGACGCCCATAATCACCGACAGAGTTTTGAACACTTTAGTTTCCCGTTTGATCGACGTTTTCAAGGTGTTGTGATGTTGGCACTCTATTCTGTTGGTCCTGCAGCTTTGCGCGTGTTCAGCCGCTCTCTCCAGGGAGGCTATTCTTCTAATTTGTATTTGTGCAATCCGGTATATGCGGGTGTAGGTCACAATCATAATTGCCACGGGGATATAGAAACTTATCAAAGAGGAGGAAATAGCGTACTCTCTGCTCAGGCTGGAGTCGCAGTTTTCCTCCATCTGCCGACTCGTGGAAGAGTTGTGCGCCCCAGCCATGTCATCTGCGCTGGCTTTGTGCCAATTTAGCTGGACCGGGATGAATGAAATGAGCACAGACAACGTCCAAGTGATGCTTATCATAACAAAGGCAACTCGCTGGGTCATTTTCCTCTCGTAGCGGAAGGGGCTCGAGATGGCCCAGTATCTATCCACGCTGATGATGCAGAGGTTGAGGATGGAAGCGGTGGAGCACATAATGTCAAAAGCGACCCAGACGTTGCAGAAAGTCCCAAACGGCCAGTACCCCGCCACCTCTGCTACAGCTTTCCATGGCATCACCAGGATGGCCACGAATAAATCCGATAGAGCCAAGGAGACGATGAAAATGTTGGTGACTTTGGTCCGCAGGTGCCTAAAGCGCAGCACCGCGGCGCAAACCATGATGTTCCCTAAGAGGGTCCATAGGATGAGCAGGGACAGCAGACAGCCCGTCACCGTGCGCACCACCAAATCCTTGCTCCCGCCGCTCGTTGCCTCTGTTTCGGTGCTGTTCCACATAATCTCTCCAAGGGGTGCCGGCACAGAGTCAATCCCCTGCACCGATGAGAGATACTTGGCTGGGTTCTCCATGTGCCTGTTTAAGTAAAACTGCAGTCCATTGCTCCGTGCGCTGGGACGGGCGCAGTTATCAGCCACTCACCGCATAGTCCCCATTGACCTGCTCCGCTGCCAGCCTGATGAGAAGTGCAAAACAGTCGGGAGGAGAGAAGTGAGCGCATCAAAACCGAACCAAGCGATGTACTACTGACTGCGCTGAGGGGCTGAAACGCAGCAGGCAGTGGCGAGCGCATGTTGCAGCCTGGCCGGTCCGGTTGTCTGACCTGGCTGCGTCTGTGAATCTCTCAGTCCAAGATATGCTGAGCGCGGTGTGGGTGAGGAGGGAGTCCCTACAGCCTAACACACACTAACCTAACCAGCGCTGGGCGCATACACCCTCACGCCTCCTTTGTGCGTTGTTGTTACGCACAACAGTGCACTACTCCAGGATAGGGGTGTGAGAAAGCCCTCACCATCTTGAAGGTGTTTGTTGGTGGAAACTCCAAATTGCGCAATTACAAACTAATTCTGTCGAGATCTTTCTTCCAATTGTGGATTATTTATGCTCTGATGCGCATCACACAGTAGTGCAGTCACAGGAGTGGCAATATAATTTGCAGGATTAAAGTGTGTGAGGAATATACTATGAAAAATATTCATGAAAAACCACTTTATTGTGTTTTGTATTCAGGCTGTAGATAGAACCAGCCAGGTAACATATTGGTTATATGTAATGTAATTTATATAAGCGGCTTTACTATAACTGTCAATAGAAATGAGCCTCACACAGTCTGGTGCTGTCCATGGTGCTGAAACAGTAGTCAGCCTGGTGCGTGCGTCTTAATGTAAACTGGGTCTTTTCACATCTCTTTCAGGGTGTCACTGAGCAGTGGTGGTTGTTTGCCCCGTGACGACCGCCGAGTGGAGGTCAGAGCTCGCGCACCTCACTGAGTTGCTTGAACAGGTGAGTCACATTCACACTCTCGGCGGGCATGGTGAGCCAGGAGCTCCGCGCGCGCTGCGCGTCATCCTATGTCTGTGCAACAACAGCAGCAGCAGCAGCAGCAGAAGCGCCGTTTCCGGCTTTGAAACGTCACGGATATTTTTGGATGTGTCTGCGTGCCTGTCAAATCGTTCTGACACTACGTCAAAATAATCCTCCGACGCCGATGCCAAACTCTCTGGAGTCGGCTAACCTATAATCTGTGGATGTCATGTCAGGAGGCAACCTGTGTCCGGCTCAACATTCCCTTAAGATGTTACTACAGCTGTTAACATAGCTGATAGATTAATATGCTAAGATCAAAAGAATCCTATTATGGATCTAAAATGCTCATATGTGGAATATTGTCGTTGCATTTAAGTTGCACACCTGCGTCTTTGTGTGAACTGGTGCTGTTTTATGTAGGTCGCCAACTTTCTTTTAATTCAACTGCTTCTTGGTGTCTCTATTGTTCCTTTACTTAAAAAAAAATGGCACAATAATTCATTCTGTAGTCTCATATAGCAAGACACTTAAAAGTGTCCTATCAATCTCAAAAAACATAATTACGTGGCGCCATCGTGTGGCGCAAAGGCGTACTACAAATTCAGCTTGCGATGAATTCAGTAGGAAACCATGAGGAAGATATCGCAGTTAAAAAAAATAAATGATGCGACAGGTGTTGTATATGAAAAAAGAAAACTATTCTTTATTTCAACAGGCAAAAGATATACATTCATCACTATTGTACACATCATTTCATATGAGCACCATTTCATTAGAATTTAGCAAAATTGTATCACAGTTTCTGAATGATTTTGATCAGTGTGGCAGTATTTACAGATCATTAACAGTTATTTTACAGTCAACACCTAACCAAAAAAAAAAAAAAAGGATCTTACCACAACTTGGCACATAGTGAGATTACATACAGCGGATAGCACCAGGTTGAGAACTCGCTGGACATCTGACTGAGATTACATATTGATTTGACATAGAATTGTACAGTACGTCTAGACAGTATATCTGAGCTCTATATCAAGAACAAACAAGTGATATCACAGACTGGGTTGGTTTTGTTTTTACTGCTGATTCTTTAGATGTAAACATACGATCTTCAGGGTAGCAGTTGTGATAATGGCAGCATGTTCCTGGAAAATCCTAGAACTATTGACACAAGATTCCCACTTTGTCACTGTGACGTTCCTTTTCATGTTACCATACATTGAAAAAAAAATGTTTAAGGTAAATTTGCCATCTGGCCATGTACTTCTCGATATATTGCGGATACAGATCACAGGACTCTAAGTAGTAGTAGTAAATAGAAAACCGTGGCACCCAGTAACATAATTTCATCATAACTCGCTTCACCTCAAGAGAACTGAAAATCAATATGACTGATGAACCTTAAATGACTTCTGAGAACTATTTTCCAACTCATTAAGATTACTCAAAATTTAGTGCTATTCTAAGATTGTCACTATCCTTGTAGCTAAAGTTTTGCACAACATCCATTAAAAATGTTTAACTACTAAGTAAAGTAAATGAGAACCTCATCCATATAGAGTATGCACATTTTAAATGCAGGTAAAATATGGGTTTAGTTGTACACCAATGCATTTGTGGCTTTGTGAGATACAGTACTAGTACCTTTTTAGAGCACATGAGAGTAACATTTATTCAGTGGCTTGACTTGAATTTTCAGATATGAAAATCAAGTGAGTAGTCTAAACCAGCAGTAACCAATATGAAACAGTGCAAAATGTGTCAGATACATCAGACATTTTGCATAATGCACCAGTGAGAAAACCCTACTAAAACGTGACTATAAAACAAGAAGCACAGAGAGCCCTTTTTAATCCTTGAAATCAAAGGTTCTGCTTTGTTCATCAAGGTCCTCGTGTTACACGAGGTAATTCTTCAAGGAACGCAGGCTAATAGGTTTGTTTCCTCTGTAATCCCCACACTCAAGGATCTACATTTTGTTTGTCTCCATGGCTTGCTGTCAGGTCTGCTGGAGTGTGACCCAGACTGCCTCCTGAACGGTTGACCTGCGCTATGAGACTGTCTCTGGAAGCCGGTGGTGACAAGTGTTCTTGTGCATATCATCTGGCATTGTCAGTCATCTGCTATTTTGTCAGACCCGACGGAAAACCTCGAAGAGGGAGGCGACTGAGTGCATGCGGTAGAATAGGTTCATAGGAATGGCAAAATTGAGAATTGTTGTCCATATGCTGAAGCCAAATGTCTCCTGTTCCAAACCGTTGTCATACTGTGGCCGGCAGCCAAAAGCAGGAAGGATCCATAGCTGAAAGACAGATTGGAATGAGATTAATTACACATACATTCGCTTATTTGCAGCAGATTTACATATGATCACATAATAGAGTTATTTCACCTCATGCATTTGTAAATAGTTGTCATGTAATTATCCAGTGGATTTGGATTCTCCATTTTAAATGCTTAGATTGAGCCTTGCTTAATTAAATTAATTTAAATACTCACCGAAATGTTGCACATGATCAGGAAGACGGCGATGTTCTTCAGGATTTGCCTTTTTATATTCGGAGGCTCATCCACTTTGTTTCCCACAGGCAGGGGCACCTCCGATGGTTTCCTTGGACACCTGTAGACCTGACCGCTCTCCTCCTGTTCGTTCTCCATGGTGACACAGGGCCTGTCCGGAGTCTCATAGGCTCGGTTGATGATGCCGTTGTACGGCGGGGCTAAGGAAGAAGTCACTGAGAAGATTTCTGGAGCAGATGGTAATTCTGGGTCCTCCCTTTCTCCTCCCTCCTGGCGGTAAAGAGATTCTACGATGAAGAGGTTCTGCAAGTACTTCTCCAACACAATTAGCAGAGAGTAGATGAAGTTGGTCCAGAGGTAAGGAGGGCTTCTGTTGGCACTTAACACAGCCACTATGCTGCACCAGGACATGAGCCAGGAGCCAGTAGAGGATCCAAACAGCAGCTCCGTGTCCAGCTGTCTCGACGGGTTCTTGGAAGTGTCCAGTGGCATATGGTCTGCTCGGTATATGAGTAGACCTGAGGCACCGGCAAAGCACATGAACACCAGCATGACGATGCCGTAAATGTAGAACATAGAAATGGCTGACTGTCGTGTTTGAAGCGACTCCACGTGGGTGATGTAGACCACCAGGATCCCAATAGTGCTGGCCAGAGCAAGTAGACCCATGAGAGGGCCCAAAGACAGGCCCTCGGTTTTGGTAGCTGCCCTTTTCCGGTTCATAGAAAGGTCAATGGTCCGTCCGATGTTCTTCCACATGACGAAGAGCATGGCAGAGACAAAGATGTGGTACTCGATGTTGAAGGGATAGAGATAGTAGAGGCTGCTGGTGAACATGGAGCAAGTGCTGGTGGTGCAGTTACAAAGAGGCTCTGAGTGCGCTGTAAAACACAAAAACAAATGCAAACGCATGAGATTTGAGATATAGCAGAAATAGATCGCTACAAAACAACATCAACAAAAACAGTCATGCAGAAGATTTATTAGTGCATTCTGTCAACTTTTTAAATATTATGGTTATTATGTCACTTATGTCCGATTTCAATTAATCTTAATATTGTATCTGTTCCCACTTTACCTGCCCAGGGACTACAGGCGGAAATTAGCAATTGTTGCTATAACCTGGCTCAAAGCATCTCTTCTTATTTTACAAGATTAATGTCTTTTGTGCATTGTCCCTGTTTTAAATAAATAAATTCATTCATTCAAGAAGACGTCAAATTATCCAATTATTTATAAGGAAAAAATAAAATCAGAGGGTTAGCTGAAAAAGAAAAGTTATATACCAATTGAAGTCTCACCCCTAACGTCTACACTAATACACTCAATGATTTGGAATATATTCGGCCATATGCACCTTTGAGTGGAAGGCAGAAACTATTTCCTATTTATTTTTTACAGGACATATTCATGCTGTGGATGTCATTGAGTTTGTGCAGTTTTCTGCAGATCAAGATAATATTCTGTATCTGGTGGAATAAAACATTGGATTTGCATTACATACAGAGTTGTATAGAGCACCAGAAATAACATAATTCATAATTCATTCATCATCATAATTGCATTATAATTGCATGATTTTACACAACTGGTAAAAAAAAATGTTAGACCACAAAAAAGTAAATCTCTTCTTTAGAATATAATCAGTTCAACTAAGTGCCAGTCTAATTTTGAATGTTTTTACATTTATGGTAAAACTTCAATCATTATTTTAAGTGCAGTGTAACTTTACAGTTTGCATCATGCTATATTCTACTGATTTGGATTTTAAATTTTACTCACTACAGACTCGCAAGCGCTGAGCATCTTAGACACTGACGACAATACACTTTTTATACTTGTAAAGCCCACCCCAACATATGATAGTGACGCTGTTGCCCTCTAGAGATTATCTCAACAAAACCCTGTCATGTGCCCCCTCTCAACCCCTCCAACCCCCCCACGGGCCACTACTATGGTCCTGCACCCTTTAATTAAAACAGGAACAACAGTCAGGGTGCAGCCAGCCTCACAGTCAGCCGGATATGAGGAGGAGCAGCTGAACCCCCCAACCCTCGGCTTAGATGTATCAGTTACTGTAATTGCAGCACCCTTGGGAGAACGAAGCCTGGGGACAAAGCCGTCTGAGGTCAAGCGGGGGGTTGCCAAGGAGGGTGGTGGTGGCTGAAGTGTGGGGAAAAGGCTGGGGAGGGGGCCTCAGTGCTAGCAACACTGTGTCTCCTGAAACCTAATAGAGAGACGTTCGACACAAACAAGACTCGCTGGGCCTGCTGGGCTAACCTCCCTACCCCTCACAGACCCTCCTCTCCTTCCCTTTACTTTCATCCATTGAAGTGAGATCTCAAGTGGACTATTGTACCTTTCTTCTAGGTACAAGCCAGCAATCGACCCCTTGGCCCTTACCTATGGTGAGGTTTCCGTATCCCAGGGCAGAGAGTCTTCTCATGTGATTGTTCAAGAAGTGCTCGGCCTCTGACATCACACCGTTGCACCACAGGAGGAGGTTGGTAAAAACTGCATGGATCACACCAAATCTGGAGAAAACAAACAGTTGAAAACAAGATTGAGAACAAGGATGGCCCATCATCTACCATATGTGACAGTGTTATGATACAGTCCTTTTACATTTTGTACATTGAGACATTTCATGACTCTAATAAGAGTGGGGTTTTTTTAGGTTTAGGCTATGGCAAAAAGATATGACAACAACTAAGGTGGACAAATTATAATATCAGAAATTTCACGTACCTCTCAAATGTTTCAAAGCTCTTGATGACGTCCTTGATGTGAAACCAAAGGAAATGCACCTGAACACCAAAAATACAACACAGAGCATTTAATATAGGCAGGATAAAACATTATCCAAATTAAGATAATTAAAACACACTTTATAAACAGAAAAAATCAACTTGAGTAGTATTTAAGTCCATTTACCAGCAGGATTTCCCTTGTTACACTCACATAACATGGACAAAGATAGGATTATATTGTTGCAGCAACTCTGTACGCTCAACAACAAAGAGCACATTATTCAAAGACCTACCTGGTTAAGTTGTGCTCGGAAAAAAAAAAGACACAGTGTCTAACGCTGCTGAAAGATTATCACCTTATTGAAATGAAAGTGGGGTTGTAAACTTGCCTGTGCAATGGTGTGAGTTGCATGGATGACAGGATATACCCCGAGCACAGCCGACACACAAGACTGATAGCCAACATAATACCCGATTCGGAAAGCATCCATGATCAGGGAGAGGAGTGCAAGTAGAGTCAAACCACCTACAGAGAAAACAGAAAGGTTAAGTTAGTGTATTGGCAAGAATACTACAACAATAAATACAAAAAACAAATGTAAATAAATACATTCAGATGGTAAAACAGAGTCTGTTTTACTTTTTTTTTGTTGAGAAGTTTGGCTTCACATGTCAAACACAAACACTTAAATCCAAAGCTTTGGGGTGGCTGCATGCAGGCTGAAATACACAGTAATCACCAAACACACTGACAAGAAAAAGAAAATCACTGACAAGAGTTAAATCAATCAACCATTACAATCTTACAAACTGACCTCTTATCCAGCATGTGGTGGCTTGGACATCTTTCTCAGTCCGCGCGTTCTTCTGTCTGTCCCGCACCAGGATGTACCACATCATCCAGATCAGCTGGAGGATCATGAGACAGGTGACAAAGGACAGCAGATGTTCTTCTTTGACCAGGGAGTCGTGGTGAGCCGTGGCCAACATCAGCGCAGCCCCGATCAGCAGCAAGTTGGTCCCGTACTGACCGCTCAGCATCTCTGCGTTCTTCCTCGGGTAGTCCCCGGACAGATTGAGTTTTAATTTGGTGAAAATCTTCTTGTCGTGCTCGGAGCTGGACGACGAGGACGAGCTGTGACAGTACTTGTTCAGACACATGATATCCAGGCCGCTGTGTTCCACCATGGTGGGAGACATGTATGATGAAAGTCGCAGAACCGAGAGGAGAGTCGAGTCGCAAAGTCGCACGCTATAAGTGCACTTTGGGGAAGCCTGGTGCGTAACCTGTTGCAGCGAGGTGGGGATTCAGATGGAGAGGTACCGTGCCAAACATGCTCATTCAATCTTCAAGGTTCGGCTCAGTGGTCACGCATGGTCTCAATGTCCAGCCTCGCCGAGGATGGACTTGATAGATGCCAATGTCATCTTGAAACCCTGAAACTGAAATATTTGGCGCTGAGTCACTGAAAATGGGAGATTGCGTTTCAGTCTTTGGTGATCCCAGACCCCCGTCTTCTTGAAACACCCATATGTTTCAGAGAAACCACTGCGCTTGCCGTGCCAACCATTCACCGCCTAAAAATGCAAAAAAAAAAAAAAAAAAAAAAAAAACTACTCACACACACTGAGCGCTGAATTATCCACAATAACAGAAAAAAACGAGCTTTGCCCAAAAGCACCTCTTCGGGGCAGCTGGCAGCCAGTCTGTCCAAGTCTGCTGAAATCCTTTCAGGGCGGCTATCGGATGTTACGGCCTATATGACATGAAAATGAAGATGGCATTTCACAAACCTGCGATTTTTAAAGGCTGGAGGCAAGTGACCTGTCCTGGCTTAATGCTCTTCAAATCCAAGTGCCACCTCCGCAAACTAATTTGTCTCCACACTGCTGGTGGAGATATGGTTGTTTGCTTTGAGGTTGGTGGAAAAAAAAGAAGAAGAATCAGATTTCAGTGGTCAAATTCACAATGGCTTTTTGTGAATGGATGTCAAGAAGGAGAAGTTTGATACTGCTCCAGCACAGAGCTCTCCTGGATATGACCAAAGCAGCCTTTGGTACAATTTAAATATCCTGGGACGGATCCACGCAATCAGCATGACAATAGAAACTCTGCTGACACAGATTCACAGGTGATTGGTGTGATAGGAATACATCAGTGGGTGCTATTAATCACCGTTTAATCATTTAACCATCATTTAACCATGCATTTCCTTCAAAAAGAAACACGGCTCATCTTTAAAGAACTTATAACTGATTAAAATGAAGAAGAAAAAAAACAATTAAGGAAACTGATAGGCTAAGTGCATTGTGGCTTCACAATAGTGCCTATTCTGCGTTGGGAGTCTCCTCAGTCCCTCGGGACCTCTGAGTCAGCCCTGACAAGCTGCTAGCACCAAAACACGCATTTTTAAAAGCATCGATAAGCCTTTGGAGAACATAGGAAGAGGGATATCAAATCAAAATCAAATCAAAAAACTTTATTTGTCCCCGAGGGGCAATTAAAAGCAGCAGGTAGAGCAGCAAGCTTTAGTTAAAAGCAAAACCAAACAAAACAAAGAGGATAAATATAAAATAAATTAATAAATATTATTATTATGTATATTTATTACATTATTTATTGATCACTTAGCAGTAAATTATAATAAAGGTAACTTGTTAAATTTAATAATACTGACAGTTTACTTAATATTATTTCTCACTTTTATCAGTTTTGTCAGTTTCAAACGAACCTATAGTTCCATGAGGTGAAGTTGTATCAAAATATAAACTAATCATTTTCACACTCTCACTTCCTTGTGATGGAAATGGCTTCAACTCACAGTACGCAGCGATGACAGTTGTGCGCGATGAATATTATGTTGTCAGGATTGTGCACATCTGTCCTTTTGATGTTTAGCGTGGTCGTTTCACACACTTCTACCAAACAAAGCCCATGTGGACCGCACCACGCCGTGTGAGGTGAGTAACGTATTCGGTTCATCACGTTTTGGGGAGGACCCGTCACCTTTCCACTCTTTCAGCCTTGGAGACCCTCTGTCTCTCATTGGCTGTGATGTTTGTTTTTCTCAAGCAACATCATCACGAGACTTGATTAACATTAACTTGCTGTCTTGCTCCCCTGAGCCGACTGCCGCCCAGTATCGATTTCCTGATCACCAAGAAGCAGCGTGATAATGAAAGAGTATAGTCTAAAATCTGTTTGTTATCAGGGAACTTTAATGGCCGCTTGATTAAGAACATTTTGATTGGATTTGGAAGCGTCATATTTGCTGTCTGATGTTTGCACATCAGGGATATCAGAGTAACCTCTTCAACTGGCTAGAGACTCAGACAAATCATTGACAGCTTCACTCACAGAAAAAAGCCTTAGTGTAATGTTAAAAACAAAGGTTTTTAAAAGCTAAAAGAAAAAAAAAAAGTTCAATACATTTTAGAGGGGAATATTTTTCTATAATACATATTCATTATTTCAACCCTAATAAGTTAGCAATATATAGTTAATTACAAAACAATAATATAGATTTAAGAGTCCACTATTTGATTATGATGCATCACTGAAAATAATGCAATGACATCAAATCCAAATAAAAAATCAAATCCATACAAATCCTTTGTCAGAGGCAATTCTTGTTAATTTCTTTAATTTCTAAATGTTCCTAATACATTTGGACATTGACTTTAGCAAAAAGATGCAAGACTTTTACTTGTGTAGAGTATGTTTATTGGTGTATAAACTGATAAGAGCGTTGAAGCTTGGGTGAAGTATAAGAAAAGATTTAAATCAATTTTGAAATGGCCTCTTGGTCACATGAGCTTTTATTGAAGTTGCAGTCATACTTTCTTCTTAGCTTCTTGCACAGCTGGAAATGATTGTTTCTTTCACTGTTATGTGAATTTATAGCAATAATTTTACAAAGGCATTGAAATTAGTTATAAAAAATTTATTAAAGAAAAAAACATTTAACAGAATATAAGCAGACATCTTTAGATCTTTCCACAAAGTGCTTATTAAAAATAAATCTTTTAAAACTTGGTTGTTTTTTATTGACACAGCTATAAATAGTGGAACACATTTTTTGGAAGTTTTCTCCATTGCTCACACACTCTTTAGCACAACAGGCAACGTTAACAGAAGACATTTTGACATGTCACAGTAGAGAAAGCATAAGTGAACATTATCACATGGCTGAATTACATTTAGCTTTCTCAGTTTCATGGTTCATGTACTGTACATGTTGGCTCACTATTATCATGACTGTGCTGTACCGAGACCTGTGCTGTATCCACTACGACAAGTCAACATGACTTCTGTAAAAAACAAAAAAGGCCCGGTCTCAAAATCTTTGTTACAGCTGAGTATTGCGTATGTGTCAATGTGTTAATGCTGTGAGCAATGGTGGAAAACATATCAAAGACACTAAAACTCAATTCTGCGGTTAACAAGGCGCCCTTCTGGAGCTGCAAAACAAAAGAAGACATTGTGTTAGGTTTGATTCTGAGAATCTTGAAACATTTAATTTCATTCCATATATGCGTTCAACATGGCCATAATGTTTCTTATTAAAAATGTGGAAATTAAAAGTCTCGTCCTCACCTGTCACATTCATCCAAGCAAAGAGATAAACATGACCACACCCATGAACTGGGTGAAGAGGATGAGTGGAGTGAAGAACGACCATACTGGCCACAGTGCTATGTTAAAGCTACAAAAGAATGAAAAACAACAAATTACAAATATGCAAAAATGTTTATTTAATTGAAAAAGTTGTTTAACTACTGCAAACAGTGTCAGCGACCTACAGTTTATAATGAATGCACTTGATAAGACAGTAAATGCATGTAGTAAATCTTTATTCACTAGGGCTCTATAAATTATACTATACTACTTTTTTTGCATTTAAAGCTTCCTGCTTTCCTCTACTCACTGATTAAAAAAAAAAAAAATAACATGACAATGGACTTGTAATTTAATTTAAGTTAGAATAGTTAATTAACAAAGAAACAAAGACAAAGAAAACTTGATGGCCCATCAATTAAGATGAAGACTCCAAATGTCATAGATCAAACCAGAAGCATTAGCCAGGACTAATTTCAATTCATAGTTGATAAATTGAGACATTAACGATCATGTTTAACTCCCTTCTTAACTGCTCATCAGCCACAAACTCTCATAGTTATGAAATGAATACGTGCAAATGAGAAGCTGAAGCTCTATGACATGATATCAATACTTAAAGTTGAAAAATAATTTGGGTCCAAAATTGCTAGGTATAGGAGAATCAGCTGAAAATAACTCTCAACTAATTCCAGAGTGAGAAACAGCAGAGAGCTGATGTAAAGTCACTGATGTAAAAGCTTTGAAAAAGTCAAAGGCCCAGAGCTAAAGAGCAAACCGAAGCCTGTCTTAACAGGCTGGTGAACACATCTTAACCCGCCCCACAATCTTTTAGTACTTGAGATATTGGTCTCTTTTTTTAATGGTCTGGCCTCTGCGTCTCAGTTGAATTCAAGATCAATTGTTAAAGGGGAATTGCTGTTTTTTACAATCTGGACCTTGGACGAGTCCTTCAGATGAAATTAGATCCAGCCGAGAGCTGCGTATATCCATATAATGCAAGTCTACAGGACAGCAGAATGAAACCTCTAAATAACACATTATCTGCCGCAAAACTCATTCATTTCACACTTTGAGTCTGGGGTTACCTGTTATCAACATCCGGGGTCTGTAGGTTGACCTACTAACCTCTGACCTGGATGATATCATCTCTGATTGCCGTTTACCTTATTGAAAGTTGCTACTGCTAATACTATGGTTAGTTTCTGCGTGTTTCCAAATTGTCAGAACAAAATGAGCAGCTGGACGAAGTTCAGCTTCCACAGGCTTCCTCTCCGCAACCTGGACTCACTAAAGCTCTGGCTAGTTGCGCTAAAAATGGACCCGAATGCCGAAGCGAAGCGGAATCATTATTATCAGAATGAGCCGTGCTGTGGTCAGAGAAGTTGTTGATAACAGGTAACCCCGGACTCAGAGGGGAATAGCACTAGCCTATCATAACAAAATATTGGTGAAATGATCTAATTTTGTTGGAAGGACTCGTAATGACACCAACGTTATCTGGGCGACTAAATGATCGTATTTCATGCTAGAAATAAGGTCCAGATTGTAAAAAACGGCAATTCCCCTTTAAGTTTAAAAAAATACAATGACATTTTAGATAATAGTTTACCTCCAACTTTGTGGCAGCAGTTTGGGGAGTGCCCTTTTATGTTTAAATATGATGATGTTAGGTTTTTTAAGCAGATGCCAATGTCACTACGCAGCTCATTGAAGCAGTCTGCACTTTGACTCTTTTGAATGGTTTACCTGCATGATGCAGCAATAAAGGCTGCGGTGGTGAGGGGAGGAATGGCAGGATACTCTTGGTCATAGTGCTGGATGCCTTTGAACCACTCCAGGTACACAATGCAAAACATGGCCAGGGACAGGCAGATCCCAAGGAGTACCAGGCCCACATTGAACCACCAACTGAAAGAATTTGGGGATAAAGAAGGATAATTTGATGACAATGTAGTTGTAGCTGTTATGATACAAACCACTGAAAAGGGGAACAAACAATTTCTTTTCTTCTGTGTTTTCCATGAGCAACAACCTTCAATAATAATAATAGAGTGTTTCCTAGAAAAACATTTATAGAATGGATTACATATAAATGTATATGAGAGATCTGCACTGATTTTTATGTCTTCCTCTGAACTCGGTCACCTTTTGATGTCATCGTTCTCCATGATATTGCGGAGGAAATCCATGTAGTAGGTCACACCTACGGCCGCCATGAGCCAGAAAATGGAATGTCTGTTAAAACGAGGGAGAGGTTTGGCTTCTTTTTCCTCCTGACCTGAAAGAAAATAGAAAATACATTTCTAAAATTATAAGAGCTGAATAAGAGCCACATTCAATAGCTTTCATTCAGGACTTTAAAAGTAGATATAAGTACAGATTAGTTTGACTAGTTTTACAGTGTATTGCCATTAAATACATCAGACATATCTAGAACATATGTTTAACACTAACGCCACATCACTTAGAGTAGCCCAAATACTAAGAGGCTCAGAAAGAGTTACAGAATGGCATATAATTTACTACTAAATATGAGATTAGTCTTGCCTTAACAGAATGTGCTAAATCCCTGCCTTTCAGGTTTAAGGAGCTTTTGAGGAGAAACTGATAGTTTTCTTTGAGATAATCTTACGTCTCAGAAAACCATTAATCTCTATAATTTACTGGTTGATTAAACATATCAGAGCCTGTTGTTGGCTGCTGAAGTGTTTCGGCATGCTGGTCTACTCTGTGCCGAGTTCACAATGAACTCAATGCCTCAGACAAATAGTTGGCCTACATCTTTAATCAAAGTTAGGTCTGGTGGTCCAACTTGTAAGCCTGATAAAGCGTAACAATTAGCCTTGTCAGAAGGACCACTGCTGGAGTGTAAACTGTAATATACGCAGCCATTTATATGAAAGAGATGACCACTGGCATGACAACTGCTTGGTCTGTTGCTTGTATTACAGTCATCAGTTTACACTGGGCAAAGAGATGACCCTTGGACAAGGGACAGGATTGGAGTAAAGTTTCACTGTACTATGTTGCAGAGCTGACACAGCGTTTGCTCACAGTCAAAACAATCAAGAATTGCTGGATATCTGCCAGTGGGGGGGCTCAAACTTGGACAATTGTGTACTGTACAATCTACCTACAACCCCACCCCCACCCTGAGACTATGTTGTAGACACAATCACTGACAGTCAGTCAACTGTCAATTTATTAGGGACATCAACATAAACACTAATGCAGCCCAATTCACCAGTCCTGTTGTAAGACATACTTTTACTGTATGAAAACACAGATTACAGAACTGGTCATTTCTTTTCAACCACGAGATCCTACTAAACTGTCAACTAAGTGCATTTAATCATAACGTTAGTTGAGTGAAAGCAAAAGTCTCAACAGATTTAACCAGTAAATGTTGGCGACTTCTCTAACACTAATGTTTGCACAGGTAATCAGACAAGTTGTGTTGATTGAACATTATGCCACAGGAAGGACGTTAACGCCCAAACCAGAGCTGAGCAACGTTACCACCGTTTGTAACGTTGCAAAAAAAAGCTGTTAAAGTTGGCTAATAAACGTTAGCTCGTCCTGTTTCTGAGCCTTACTCTTTTCATCGTCGTCGCCCGATCTCGTTGTTTGCATAAGAAGCTCCGCATCTCTCTTAAATCGATTTCGCAGCGTCGCCAGCTCACTGTCGTTGAGCATTGTGTTGATGTTTTCATTAAATTGCATTGGAGGCTAAGCGCTATATGCTAACTAGCTATTACAAGGCAACGCTCTGTCAGAGTCGCTTTTTAATGACGCGGCAGTTTGCGACAGTTGTAGTTTTTGTCGTTTTTTTAAAAATTGAGATATAAAAACGAATAGGTTAGATACACATCTTAAACAAACACATAACATATTAACTGTATAATTAATGTTAAAGATTTGATTAGTATCTTTTAAAAGGGTGGCTTAGTTGTCTCCTATATGAATACAACACTTGGCTGGTAGCAGTTCATTGAAACTCAAACTCACATTAAATGATACAATAAGAGTATCAATTTTTTGCTGCATTAAACCTTTTAAAAAAAGAGGACTACAATTGCTAGTAGTGTTCATTATCTCCAATGCAGATAACAGTGAGGGACAAAGTCAATTGAGATAAATAAAGGTATTTTGTGTTTATCTACCTGAGGGACCATCTTGATGCAAACAGCATTAAACATACTGGACCACTGGTCTGGGAAAAAGATTATATCCCCAATAGGATGGATGTTTGCACACACACACACTCCTACCAGGCAGATTTGCTCCCATCCTTCATAAACTTTGCAGAATGCATAGTCGCTGGCTGTATTCCAACGTTTATCTTGAATGTCTACCTTTACATAGCGCTGGCAAGAATCTGACACTGCTGATACCTTTGTCCTATTTCACTCTCAATTAAAAACTTTCAACGAGGCAAAGACAGGCCATGTGTGCAGTGAAGAAACATGAATAATAGTTTATTGTTGGCTGCTACCACTCATTCTGTATTTCAGGAGCACCGTCAGTCACAACTGCCTACTTTTGTTCTACTTGAAGTATCTAAAACTAATGTGGACTAACACAGCAGTCCTGTAATAGATAGCTTGTTTGGTTTTCATGTTTGAACCTTGTTAATGGGGTAAACCGACCTCTCTGGCCTGTTGTCACCTAGGAAAATGGGACTTCTGCCCGCAAACAAGTAAACTGGGTCGGTACTTTGCATGGAGGAACAGCTGTTGTTCCAGAGTTACCTCACACTGAAGAAATTTAGTGCCGAGTCAAAGGATTAGTAAGAAACAAAATACCTGGTCAGTACAACCTGATCACAATACAAGCAGCACACAATAGGTGTACCGACTGTTGTACACTTTCTGTGTAATGACAAGAATCTGTACGGTTTTACTTTACACAGTAAAATTATTTTTGACAATTACAAAGCTGAAAAGACCGAAAACAGACTAAATAACTTGACATACATTGAACAACATTATGAGATGGTCATACCAACTGCCAAAGTTGGCACATTGCAAGGCCCCCTTTTATTTATTGGTAATGGAACCTCAAACTAACCTGGATTTGTTTTACAACAGTAAAGACAAGCTTAGTTTCAGTTGTTCTGGGTATCCTGTGGGGTCTGGATTAAGACAAAGTATAAAGTAATACTGAATCCCAATAAGGACTAGAAAACACCATTTTAATACTTGCAAACTTTAGTAACAGCTTGACTAATACCCAAAGTATGCAATATACAATTACAGGTAAGCAGTGTGATGAATGGACATCAGTGTTAAACCAGCTGGGATTAGCTGAGCTTCATAAAGCTGGGCAGATTTCCTCCTGTAGCTCCTCCTGTGTGTGCGTGTGTGCGTCTGTGTCTGCATGTGTGTGTGTGCACACAGGGCACAGAGGCTGCTCATTCTAGTGGTGGAAAAAATCAGACAGAATTAAAACTTCACCTGAGGCTGACACCAAGCATCTTGCTTCTATGGAGCTTCTGTGTCCCTGGCCAAGTGAACCCCGTTCGGGGTGCCGAGGAATGTGCATTAGCTTCGTCCCGTGTGAGAGTCAAATTCACCTCAGGTGCACCTCTCCTGTTTCCCTTCCCCCACTCCAACATCCAATCCCACAGATAAGGTGCCATTTCCCAGCCCTACCGTGGGCTAGGAATGTACAAAGGAGCAACGGTCTATCACAATTGTCATTTTATACATTAAACAACACTGACATGTTCTGAGGTAGTCTGTAAAAATCAGACTGAGTGCAGTCAGGGACAGGACACATGAATACAGTTATAAAATGATTTAATCTTTGAGATTATGTCATCTGTACAAAAGCAACCAGAGGAGGATGGCAGACAACACGAGGGCCATAACATTTTAAAAGTCTATGAACACAACATACATCTCATGTCAGAGGGATGATATAAACAAGTCTAGTTTATAAGTCTAACTCTTTCTTTCAGAACTCTAAATTTAGGATTGCTGTTGATCTTCTTGTTGAACAGCGCTAGAACCTCCTCCTCCGATTTAAAATTTCCATCTCCAGTGAAGGAGTAGTAAGCTGCCACAACCTGTGAAAGACGAAAAAGCACTTAAAATCATAGACAGTTTTTACCTCCTTATATTCATATTCATTACAAGAACATCCTGGGTTTATAAGCCAGGTGGGATGCTACACTCCAAACCTCACCTTCTTCCTTAGTTTCTTCACTGGCAGTTCCTGGTCAGGTGAGTCTCTCAGCACTGCCTTGATACTCCCCTTCCAATTGAATTTGCCTGTAAGTTGATCAGAAGCATAAATTAGCTTCTGGCAAAGGAGAACATCCACCGAGGGTCATTTTCTCTCTGTTCACAAACAACACTGACCCCTGGTGGCTCCACGTTTTAACAGCATCATTAGTCAACTTAAACAGATGCACCAGAACCACGTTACCTTTGGGCGCCGTTTGGTCCTCAGTCTCCTCTGACATGTCTGCATCAGCAGCCTCTGCTGTTTCATCAGCTGGAAAGAGAAGAGAGACATTTTATAGTGAGGAAAATTCAACTTTTTGCTTAAAAAATAAATAGATCGGCAAAGGGTGGACTATTAGGTCAACAGTATAATTAAAGCAGAAGTAAGCGATCCGGTCGTTTTGGCTAATGCTGCGTTCGAGGCAGGCTTTTGAAACCGTAAATTACAGCTTCAAGTCACAACTTACGACTTTGTAGCGTTCCAGGCAACCCACTCGTGTTTTTCCGACCTGTTTTACCTGTGAAAGTCACTATAACGGCCACTCGTAACTTCCGACCCGTGAACTCGTACCAGATCGAACTGGTACGACTTCACAGGTCGGAAAAACACGAGTTACGAGTTGCCTTGAACGCACCATGACAGTCCTCGTCCCTACGTCACCACATTCAGGCGCATCCCTTGGCTGCACACACAGCCCTTCATGCCGTTCTCTCTCCTCATTGGATAAAAATTGTAGGATACGAGAAAAGTTTTCTTCTCGGCTCAGAGCAGAGCAGAGTGACTGACAGACCCGTGTTTCGGTCCAAACACTCTATGTAAGTGATTGCTGTCGAAAGATACAACTATTTAAGACTTATATTAACACAAAAATATCGCTTACTTCTGCTTTAAACGTAAGTGTTTAATGTTACCAGATAGTAGCACTTGATTTCATTATCTTCATTATTTCACTAAACAAAACTTTGCAAAGCTGCCTATGCAAACATTGTATCACAACTGTTATCTACTATTAGAGAATATCCTGACGTTTTAACTTCATACTGGTTGACAGCAAGAGATAAATGTCAGAAAGATGTCTGTCTTACTCTTTGTTTTCTTCCTGGATGCCTTGTTTTCAGCACTGTGCCCGTTTTGCTCTTCATCTTCATCCTCTTCACAGCCGCGCTTCCTCTTCTTGTCCTTTTTCTTCTTCTTGCCAGGCTGCTCTTCCTCTGGGTCTTGCGTTTCTGTTTTTTCCACATTTTTCGCAGCTTTCCCGTTCTTCTGCTGACGAGCCTCTTTGCGCTCCCGTTTGTTCAGTTTCTTCTTCTCACCATTGGGTTCCCCATTCTGCTTTTCATTTCCATTAGTCTCCGCTTTGACTTCAGCCACTGTCTGTTCGTCCTTTTTGGTCTGCTGAGGGGCCTCCTGCGCCTGTCAGATGGTGGATAGGAAATGAAAATCTGTTTAGATATTGAAAACACAGACTATCAAACTTGTTTTCTCTTAAAGTGACATAATTTATTAATTTATTACAGGCAGACGGCAGAGCAAAAGCTGCATATTTCTGCCATGTCTCCCCTTATCAGATCAGAGCTGCCAACCAACCACCTCAAACACAGTTAAGTTTGCCTTTTATGCATTAATATGCTATTAACCATATGAAAAAAAATAACATTTGTAGCATAGTTTTCAAAGAATGTGAGCATGTGAGGTTGTTTATCCTTATATGTTGGCCATGTGACAGACTTGTGACCTTTCTGGGTCAGGATGTACCCCTGTCAGCTGGGATTGGCTCCAGCCCCCATGACCCTGATAAGTAATGTAAACCTGATAGTTGTTTTCATTATGTTTAAGCCAATTGTTGAATTTAATTTCAGCAGATATCACACAAGGAAACAGCCAGACAAACAAATGAGCAACCTATGACGGAAGAAACTTACCTTGTCAGCTGCATTGAGGATCTCCCAGACTTCATCATGAATACCAGTGTTGGCTATTCTGAGACTGTTTCTCATCCAGTTCTGAGGAAGAGCCATGAAAGTAACCCCCATTGTCAATCCACTACACTCAGTAAAGCATTATATTACATCATTGTTGCAGTTTGAAGAAACACCAACCTGAAACTTGGCCTTCTTTCTCGGTACATTATCGTACGCGCTGACTTGTCTGAGCACATCCTTTAACTTTGCACTGACCCCTGGTTTGTTCATGGCGTCGTTGATTCTCTACAGTAAAAAACAAAACAAAAACAGGTCAGTTATTCAAAGTTATATGTTAAGTTTTCCACAGACAAGGATATCATTTTAATCTGCGTTTCACCTGGAGCCACTGCTGCTGCTTCACGTCTCCTTTGTTCGCCTTGGCTTCATAGCCTTTGCCTCCATACTTCTGGTCTTCACTGATGCACTTCAGGTGGTTCTTGTAGTCATCACCCCTGTTCAAGACGTGCGGAGAAACATCACCTATGATTTAATGACCTATTTGTCTTTTTTTAAGTTAACAGTAAAGCAAAACAGCAATCAGAAAGTTTTTTTTTTTCTTTTCTTACCAGAAATCTTTTCCACAGTCAATGCAGGACAGCACTTGGCAGCCCCGGCACATGCCCACGTGTTTATCCACCTGAGCTTTTTTCAGAGATTCCCCGCACGCGTTGCAGGTGAAAAACACCATTTTGAGTAACAATAAAACAAAAAAAAAAAGAACAAAAAACGGACGAGTGACGAGTCTGATAATGAAACGCCAAGAGCCTTTGCAACGAAACAGGCGTAGATACGAGCTAACGTTAGCCAAGAGGAAGGAGGAGGAGGAGGCTGGTTAGTTACGTTGCCAGGATACAGAGTGTAATAAAACAAACCACTAGATGACTAGAGGAGGGTTTCCCGTTCCCGTGCGCGTTAACGTGACCAGTTGCGACGTTAAAACCGCCTGTCTTCAAAATCGCAATCCAAAGCGACGTCGGTCCTGCTCGTTTCCATCCGTGCAAACTTTTCAAAACACACGTGACCACACGGACGGGCGCTGTAGCTGCGGCATTAGTCTTCCGTGTGCAAAATTAACCAAGGATCAGTTCCCACCAGGGTGAAGCTTTTTTTTTTTCTCCCCCACAAAACTTTGTAGATTTCGAATATTTACACAGGCTGTATTCTTGTATTCTTTTTTTCACGTGACATCAATTTTAATGAATAAAATCTACAAGGCTTTAAAATACAGAAAACTGATAAGAAAAAAAACGTAAAGATAGATAGATACTTTATTGGCCCAAGCTGGGAAATTACAGTAACACAAATCCAAGGCACTATATCTCATATCCAAAATTATAACTATGTTTATCAGATCTGACGTTATTGGGGGGACGTTATCTTTAAATGAAATAATTTTTGTTATTAAAGGGTGTGATATTTTCTATTTTATTTTTAACCAGTCAAATAACAGAAGCCAGTAAGCCACATGGCTCCACCTAATCCAAACATTTTCTACAGTGTTTCTGCGGCTGGATAATACGCATTGATTGAACAATTTTAAATAGTACCTCTTTTGCTTTTGGGGAGATTGGTCATTTCAAATATTTAATGTACCTGTTTGAGATTTTTTGAGTTTCTCTCACTTGTTTTAATGTTTATAGCTTTTACAAGATCATGAAAAAGAATAACATACATGTCCATTTCGAATATCTGTAAACCAGAATGAAGCAAATTATTGTGAAAACGTTTCGCTTTTTAACATTGAAAACTCTTGTACGACTTTCATCATGTCAACTTCACCCCCGTGGTGATTACAAAGACGGTTTATATCTTTGGTGATTAGGAAATCTTTCTTCCGTCCCTGTTTCGGCGGACCGTGATAGAAGCTGCACCAGGATGTGACGCAGCAGTTGTCGCACTCGAAAAAGTGACCGATCATCCAAATGAAAGGTGGAAACATTTGATGCAGGTTTTTAACTTCTCTTTATCGCTAACGACACGGGACCAAATATTTTCGTGACTTCCAGTTTGTTGTTCTCCGACGCTGCGCCGGTCCGCAGACCTGTGGTCGGTTAGCTTAGCTTTGTAGCTCACTCGTTAGCAAATGTCCAATTTTTGCATGGGTGGTCTCGCAGCACAGACACTGGATTCTGCGCGGTTGTTGAATTATGTATCTGAATAATACACCAGTGATATTACCATTTGAAACATGTTGTCAGCACTTGATTGCACCACTCTTAATTTGATTACACTTCACAGAGTGGCACACGTAGAATTAACTCCTTCATAAGTGACATGTATTTTTTCCTCTTCTTTAGTCTTTAGATGGAGAAGTTGGAGCTGAGTGGTTCAGCAGCTGAGTGACCATGGACACCCTGTCCAGCCACAGCTCCTACCTCCTGCAGCAGCTGCAGGAGCAGAGGATTCAGGGGCTGCTGTGTGACTGCATGCTGGTGGTCAAAGGTGTCTGCTTCAAAGCCCACAAAAATGTCCTGGCTGCTTTCAGCTCCTACTTCAGGTACCTTCACATACATAACTTTATATATTTAAAGGGATAGTTCACCCAAAATTCAAATTTCACTCATTATCTACTCACCCTCATGTCCACTAATGGCTGGGAGAATTTTCAGAGTCCTCCGTGCCTTCTCGGAGTTACAGGGGGGTCCGCGCAGCAGTATTTGTCTATATAATGGTTGTGAATGGTGCTCACTTTTCTTCGTCCAAAAAGACACACCAAAAAACATCCAAATACCTCCATACTGCTCGTCTGTAATGTCCCTCTTGTATTGAAGCCCCGACATGAGAAATTGTGCGTCGCCGCTGGTCAGTGCAAATCGCCTCAGTGCAAATGCACTGACACAGGAAGAGCAGTGAACTGAGACACTGGGAGCTTCCGCTACAAACAAGCTTAAAATATAGACTTATTAAATTTTTTTCGGAACAATTTCTCATGTCGGGGCTTCAATACAAGAGGGACATTACAGACGAGCAGTATGGAGGTATTTGTTTTTTAGTTTGTCTTTTTGGACGTAGAAAAGTGAGCACCATTCACAACCATTATATGGACAAATACTGCTGCGCGGACCCCCCCCGTAACTCCGAGAAGGCACGGAGGACTCTGAAAATTCTCCCAGCCCTTAGTCGACATGAGGGTGAGTAGATAATGAGTGAAATTTGAATTTTGGGTGAACTATCCCTTTAATCTAATGGCATATTTGTGAATTTTGAGTGAACCTTCACTCCATTTCTTTTCAGGTCTTTGTTCCAAAACTCACCAAGTCAGAAGAACGAGGTGTTTAACTTGGTTATCCAAGATGTTGGTGGCATCGGGCAAATATTGGACTACATGTACACCTCCCACCTCGACATCAACCAGGATAATGTACAAGCGCTGCTGGACATCGCTCAGTGCTTGCAGGTTCCAAATGTGCAGAGCATGTGTAATACTTTCCTCAAGCCTTGTCCTCCACCAGTGGAGATCCCCTCGTTTTCTCTCCCGGGTATGCTGAGCTCTGAGCACGACTGCCTCTTGGGTAGCAGTCTTCCTCATGATGTCGACCTCCATTGTCCCTCTGACGCTCAGAGACCCAGCCTCGGCAACGACATGGACCATACCAAAAGGGTGCAGGTGTCTGTGCCGAATAACAGCTCTAATAACTGTGACACATCTAGCAGCACTCAGGCACCCGTGGAAAAACAGTTGGTCCATGGCTACAAGCTCCGTAACTTCTACAGCAAGCAGTACTTCAAACAAAGTGCAATGCAGACCAATAGTGCAGCTTTAAATCAAGGTCCAGGTCCTTTGGTGTTAGTGGAAGAACAGCAGTGTCAGCTCGGGGTCAACCAGGGAGGGAGCAACACACCTGTCTGCTCAGGAAACACAGTCCAGCCGAATCCTCCCAGCACATCAGCGGCTGTGGAAAAGAACCCGGTCTCCTCTTTAACACCCTCGGAAAACTTAAATACTCCCAACGCTGACTCGGCAGACTCCATGCTCAACAGACCGGTTCGCCCGAAGAAGGCCGTGTACCTGAAAAAATACAACTACCTGAGGTCTCAGAAGGCTTTGGAAGAGATGTGCGCTGAATCTGTCAGCGAGCCCGTCCTCAGCTGTGCCAAAGAGAGTCATCATCAAGAGGAGGCTTTGGTTCAGGCTGAAACTCGAGAAGTTCCCGTCGACAGCGTTACTGCAGGTGGGGAGAAGGTTCCTGAGACGGTGACGGATGTACAACATCCCAGTCCTCCTCCCGTGACCCAAGAGGAAGAGACTCTGCAGACGGCGCCAGAGCCACAGCAGCAGACAGGACACAAGCAGTACTGCTGTGATGCGTGCGGGAAGATTTTCAAACACCCGAGCAACCTGGAGCTGCACAAGCGCTCACATACCGGTATGTTGTAATTACCTTATAATAACCCGTTATACACAATAATACACTGAAGCTGAACTGATGATTTTGTAGGATTAATTGTAATGATCCTATCAGACCTGAATTTTTACTTTCTTGTTAAAGGTGAGAAGCCCTTTCAGTGTAATGTTTGTGGGAGAAACTTCTCACAGGTACAGTCCAGTACAGTATTATTCTGATTTGGTAAAGCTGTTGTTGGGTTGTCAGATTATAAAAGAATATGTAAGTGATTCTCTCTCTTTTTTCTTTTTTTTTTTACAGGCTGGAAATTTACAGACCCATTTGCGTCGACACTCAGGAGAGAAGCCGTACATCTGTGAGTTATGTGGTAAAAGGTGAAGTATCTCCAATATTTAATGCCATGTCTTCGTTTATTAATAATTTCTCCCCCCATTTCCTCCCCTGACTAAACGGAATCTGTTATTAATATATTTATTTTAATATTCATCTGTGGTTTCCAGCTTTACAGCATCAGGAGATGTCCATCGTCACAAAGTGGTCCACACGGGAGAGAAGCCACATCTGTGTGATATATGTGGTCGAGGTACGTGACACATCTGATCTCAGCACAATAAATAGTCCTCGTTACACAGCACATAAATATTTCTGCATAGTCAAAACTAGTTTGTAGAATTTACAGAGATTCAGTCCAGAAAATTGTGATTTTGACATTTTGTGCTCATGACATTAATGTGTCACTCTCTGTACATGTTTATCGCCAAGGATTTAACAACCTGAGCAATCTGAAGGAGCACAAGAGGACTCATGCCACGGACAAGACCTTCACCTGTGACCAGTGTGGAAAATCTTTCAACACGCACAGAAAACTTCTGAAGCACAAGGCTCGCCACGCTGGAGAAAAACCACACAGCTGTGCCACCTGTGGTAAGGAGCAGTCTGAGTCTGTTTTGCCGTTTTGTAGATTCAGTAGAGACAGCTACATTTATAACCATATATTATATTTAATAATAAAAATTCGAGACGGGTGCAAAACGAAAACTGCTTTAAGTTTTGCCTGTTTAGGATTAATATAACTTTACTTTACTTAACTTATTTTGTTTTATTTGAATGGGACAGTGTATTGCATTATAGCAAGGTGCTAGTTTCCGTCCGGAGTCCCATAAACATAAAAACAGTTCAATAACAGTACACATAATAATGTAGACAACACAAAAAGACAAAAAAGGCAACTATGACAATGAAGAACATATTGACAAACACATTCCACAGGTAGGGGGACCGTAAGAGTTTTGTTCGCGGAGATAAAGTGCACAAGTAACGGCTTTGTCTACTGCGTTTACCATGATTTATAAAACTTAACACCTTAAATGGTACAGAAATTCAGTGTCACAATAATTGCACACAAAATTACCTTTGTTACCAATACTATCAGTGAACTGTTCAACTATGCCTAAAATGTATGAAAGGGAACAAAACAACCTGAAATTATATCACCAAGTGAAAATTTGCATGTAAACGTTAAAATATTAACATGCCAAACACATCTATATTATAAGGGACCAGTCTTGACACCACCTGACATTGATGACATTTCTTTTTACCTGCAAAAAGGAACAAAAGTGAAAACATAACAGTGTTTTAGCATTAAACTCGCACTGTACGTTCGTCACCCACTCTTTACTAAAAAGTAAATTTTCTAACACATGCACAGTGTTTAAACTCAGTGTGTATCTTTAATGAACACAGGGAAGTGCTTTATTGGCTCGGGGGACCTACAGCGTCACATACGATCCCACACCGGTGAGAAACCCTACGTCTGTAACGGCTGCGGTAAAAGCTTCACCCGTTCTGCCATGTTGAGGAGACACAGCAACATGCACTGCAAAGGGGCTCCAGCCGACAGCCCGGTCACCGACAGCTCCGAGCAGACGGGCAGCTCAGAGGGAGCAGCCTCGTTTCATAAAGCCGTCAGCCACAGTAAACCTCCTGCCTCCACCGGTGAGCAGAGTTACTCCACCATGATACCCCACACAGGGCTGGACAAGCCCTCGCCACCTACTCCTTCACCACCACAGCCACCGCATATAGAGACTCCTTCCCCCAGCATGCACCTCAGTCCAGCTTCCACCCCCACACCTCTCCCAGAGCTGCGCTCGCTGGTTCCACATCACCTCCTCTCCTCCAACCACCAGGAGAGAAGCGACCACATGAAGCTGGCCAAACCCCACCTACCTCAGGAGGCTGTGTACGGCCCCTATGTGGAGAATGGGAATATGTCGGTGGAGATGGGCAGAGGTCTGGTGGGGAGGCCCTACCTGCCTCCCTCAGACAGTCAGTGCAGTTCATTCACATCATCCTCTAGCAGCAGGCCCACCGGTGGCTCCTACAGGTCCAACGAGGGCCAGTTCATCTCCAGCGTGACTCTGTGGGGCCTGGCAATGAAAACTCTGCAGAATGACAATGACATGGAGCAATAAAACACTTCTTCCAATAGTTCACAGGGTGCACACTTTTTTCACTAATGTTTACTGAGCTCTTCATTGGTTTAAACCGACCAAGTGAGAATCTCTTACATTTTCATATCAATTTAATAACACATTTACTCATAAGAATGAAAACTGTGACTGTGATGCTTTTCTGACCACATCCCAGTCAGACAGGTGATGGAGGACACCTACTGTGACATCACTTATCAGGACGTGGACGTGGACAAGTGCAACATATGTGACCATTAGAGCCCATAAAGAGCTGTATGTATTATTTTTTTTGCCCTCTGTCATTCTGTGTGGATCTGCCCTTTAAAATTTCACCCAGCTAACATCCAAGGATACATCACATTTGATAACAGCTTTTCAGTTTGTATATATAGCACTGCACTTTAAATTGTAAAAAGGCAAAAACCTATTTTCAATTATAAGTGTCAAATATTGACTAGTATTATATTCATATAAGAATAAAGGATGTAAATTCTATTCAATGTCTGTGTTCTTATTTAGTTGCTATACCGTGGGGACACGAGGAGACAGAATTACACTTTTTATTAATTCACTAATTAGTAATAATGCAGGAGATGAGAAGTAGGACCCTGTCATTACCACAAAATCAGGATGGGATTATCCAGTAAGAACTCAGCCAATGTATAATGAAATGAAAACAAAAGGCCATTATTGACAAATTATGAAATGAAACGTATATTAACCACATTAACAATGACGCAGTCTCATGTTCTTCCAATTGTTTTTTAATGAGTGTGCAACAGAACATATATCCTACTGTAGGTCAACATAAGAGCTTTACTGAGCTACTAAATCCTTCACTAGTGAAGTGTTATGCTGGTAGGAGGACAACAGAGGGAGCTAGAGATCCAGTGATGCAACTTTTTGTTAAATGTGCAAAAGGAATTTTGTGAGAAAACCTCAGATACTGTAAAGTCACAGGTATGGATCAGTTCTACGTTCTTCAAATCAGCTAATGTAATATGCAGAACACAAACACTACTAGCAACATACACTCAACATACAGACAGGTGACAACTTAGATGAAAGACTAAACTAAAAGTGCCTCAGTATCAGGTGTTGAGCCACCACATGCTGCCTTGTTCACATGGTGTATGAACACAATTCATCCAAAAAAATTCCCTCTCTTGATGTTTTGTTGATGGTGGACACTGTAGTCAGATAGATAGATAAATACTTTATTTATCCCGAAGGAAATTCAGTTTCTCAGCTGCACAATAAACAACGTCATTCACAGCAAGACATAAAATAGTAAATTGCAGTGGAAAGTGCAAATGCACAACTCTGACATGTTGGTCCTTGATGAATGAAGATCTGGCGAGTGTGTGGCCATCATTCTTCAGTGACCCCTTCAGGTTTTTTCCTTTAATCTGTGCCCATCTGTAAAACCTTGTTATGTAATCCCCTGTCCCCTCTGACCAAGAGCCTGGAGGTGAACATTGCTCATGGGATGGATTTGGTGTGTTTTGTTTTTTTATGGAGTAAAAGTGTGATTCACATCCATAAACACTGTGCACCAGTAAACATTGTGCAGCACCACTGCAGCGGGCGAGACTAAAGCAGAACGCATTCGCTGCAAGATAGGCGGCCGATAATTGGCTGTCATTGTCAAAACATACTGGCCCTGTTACCCCAATGCCTGCTGGATTAGTTGCCTAGCAACACATTGGATACGTCTGTTATCATGGTGTCCTTTCTCCTTCGTTTCCCTTTCCATCAGTGACTCCGACCACGGATGGACAAGATGGGATTCTGGGTAGAGGAAGTGTATACCTGACCCTGATGTTTCGCGCTCTGAGAAGAGTGTCGTGTGTGTGTGTGTGTGTGTGTGTGTGTGTGTGTGTGTGTGTGTGTGTGTGTTTTTGTGTTTGTCAGATATGTTTATGTCACAATATTCCTACGTTCTTGTGCTCCTGTCACACTCTATTACTCACGATACCTGCATGTTAAAGTTGTAGTTTGTTTTTTATTCACACAGTTTTGTTTCCTATACAATGTGTTAACTACATCTCAGACCACAAATGTGACGTCTGGCTCATCTGTAGCTGATAGAAATAACATAAAAATGTGAACATAGGCCTACACCACGCAGGCTTTGGATATGTATTTTTAACCTGCGTGTTCACAGACACACACCTGGGCTGCAGAGAACCCTTCTGGTGTTGATGGATGAAGCATTTGGAAGAGACTCATTACACTGTAATAACCAGTGTTACTTTCCAACGCCAGGGTGAGTGACTTTGAGGGTGAATTGTCTCTTCTCATGACCCTCTCTTCTCCCTCACCCCCCTCTCTCTCCTCCCCTCCTCCTCCTCCTCCTCCTCTCTGTTGCTCTCTCTCTCTCTTTCCCCCCATCATGCTAAAGTTAATCCTGATTATGTACGCTGTCTAACTGGTGCAGAATGAAACCAGGGCTAATGCCATTTTACCCAGAAATATTTCCAAAGCTCGTCTATTGTTCCAGTATCTAATCATGTTTCATTGCTTTGTGTTGTCACAGGCATATGAGGATAGGTTTAATTAACAAGCGAGTGTGAAATATATGAATCCATCCAAATTCGCCCAACTGTGGCGTTGAGCTGCGGAGAGTGAGCAGAACACAATCAGGTCTTGTGTTCTCTTTTGCTGTTTTTCACCTATAAATGTGCATATTTGATGAATTTCTTGCTTATCTTGATATTTTTATGATTCTTTTCCTGTTGTTTCATTCTCATATAAAGAATCCTCCCATCTCTTCTTGCTTTTCTGACTAATAATACACATTTCAGATTGTCACAAGTGCTTCTAAATATTTACACCTCTTCTGCAGCCGAGCAGTCACTGTTGTTGTTGTTGTTATTATTGCATCTGAACCAGCAGCAGCACCAGAGGACGTGGACGTGCTCTGGCAGCGGCTCAGGCTGAGCAGTAATTGCTGTGGAGTTGCGGCGTGTTGCATTGTTGGATGAGATGGATAAGTGGCTGACCTAGTCTCTGTGCTATAATTCCTCTGTGTGTCGCAATATGAAAGAGGCTTAAACCAGAGAGGAAGAATGGTGATTGTTCCTCTACTGTTGCTCTGCTGTCTCTCTCCGCTCTGCTTCTTATTGCCCCCCCCCGCCCCCCCTCGGTAGCACCTGCTACATCTCCATCCGTCCAGATTTCCACTGAAGGTGCCACTCACTCAGGCGATCCATTACTATTAAGGCACGGCTCCATTCAGGTTCACACACGCGTTGGCAGGTTCATTTGCAGTCGTCATCTGGCTGATTTAAGACGCTGATCTCATGTGATGATGATGATGAGGCTTGGAGCTAAATGGCAGAGATACAAGAAAATATACACACACTGAATCATCTTTTGCATCTTTCTCCCTGGTTATTATCTGCTGCTCTACTTCCTCTTGTGCTCTGTCTGTCCCCCCTCCCCCCCAACCCCCCCCCCCCCACACACACACACACACACACACACACACACACACTCTGGCCTTTAGCGACGGTACCCAGGTGTGCTCTCAGTTTCTTGAAATGCATTTCGACACCTGTCAGTGTGTGTGACAGGTTCCTCTCTGTTGTCCCCTCCCCTACCTCGCTCCCTCCTCGAGCTTCAGCACATACATGTACAGTAACAGGCTCAGGACCAGGACGGCTGGGTTTTTTTTTTTTTTTTTTGCAGCAAAATACCAGTTGTATTTTGAAACTCGATTCCACATGTTGCAGTAACACACAGTAGTGAAAGTTTAGAGATGAATGGCTGCATCTGGGAGCCCCTCTGGTTCTTTTGTGTCTATTTGTGGATTTTTATTTCCTGGCATGCATAAAGACGTGGTCGTTGCTCTTCACCATGGTTGCATTAGCAATGACTTGAGCTTCAGTCAACACTCAGCCAAAGCTATGAGAGGAGAATTGTCCATAAGTGATATAGCTGAAGTCAGTTCACGTGACTCTTAAATAGGCAAACAGGAAGTAAACAGATTTTTTACCTCACCAGAGTTTTGTTTACCTTCAGTCCAGTCGCCTCATGATGTCACATTGTCCTGTAATCGGCACATGTAACGGTTACAAGCAGGGCCGTTGTATAGGGGAGAAAGGTGATGATAATTCTAGGGGCCCAGCGACCAGTAGGGCCCAGTAGTCTAAGCTTTGTATGACTGAATTATTCTGCTTAGACCCTGACTAATACTCATAGTAATGCTGCATTAGCATCAAAACTAAATAAAAGGCTGAATAAAAAATTATAATACGTACGTAGTCTAAGAAAAAAGTGGAAAAGTCAGGGGGCAGGGGCCCACTTTAGTATTCTTTCAGGGGGCCCAGAATTTCTAGCAACGGCCCTGGTTACAAGTGCCAATTGTTCAACAAAAGTGACACAGTCTCACTTTAAAGTGTCACTATTCCTGCACCAGACTTACATGCTGATATGATCATCTTCTATCAGTTCTACCACTTTATTTGCGTCACTAATATAGCTTCGTTTCTTTCTCCAGCAGTCTACTGTCTGCATGATGTTTCCATGATCAGCGTGCAGTCGGGTCAGACGACAGGCCTCTGTGAAAGCCTCTAGAAGTGTTTGGTCTCATTATCAGAGACAGATCCTAACTAAAAGGATGAAGCACACGCGAGACGCCGTTCTTCTTGCTCAGATCCTTCTGATTTCCTATGGTGGAAATATTAGCCAATCAGATTCAATGATTCCTTAATCGCATGGACAGAGCCCTTCAGGCAGAGAGAGAGAGTGTGAGAGAGAGGGAGAGCGAGAAAGAGACAGCGGAGGGAGAAAATGAAAGAATAAAAGCGAAGGAACGATGGGAGAGATGTTGTAAAATTAGCCACGCTGTCAGAGCAGTTTGCACTTGGCTTTACAGGGATTGTCATCAGCAGAGTCAGGGAAGCCCCCCTCGCTCTCTATCATCTCGCCTGCAGTAAGATTCAGGCTCTCTCTCTCTCTCTCCCTCTCTCTCTCCCTCCTTCTCTCTCTGCCTGGGCTAACTCATTAGATGGCAAACTGCCTGAGCTCCTACAGTGAATCTGGATAAAAACAGAATTCAGACAGTCAAGGATCATCATGCAAAATTACCTGTGTGTGTGCTTGTGCATGCATGTGTGCGTGCATGTGCATGGCCCTTTGTTTGTTCCTGGTTGTCAACAATTGCATAAATGTGAGTCTCCACTCTGAGTCATGTTTCTAGTGTGTGGCAGATGTTGTGACTTATTCACCTGCTGCTTCTGAGCTTTGATCCCAAACTTTGGCAGGTAACAAGTGTAACGTGTGAATCCACACAGACCTAGACTAACATTTTTTGGAAAATGCACGCATTTACAATTCTTGCTGAGACATACGGTAGATGAAAATATATTTGTAACATGATCACTGAGGCTATACTCACTCAGGTCGTTTTTTCTGGTTTCCTGTAGATTATGGTGTACACGCATGCTGCTGCTGCTGCTGCTGCTGATGGTGTTGTAGTTGACCGCATATTCTTATTATCTGATGTTTGGCAGCTGTGGCATGATAGTGAGATGTTACTCTTGTTCGTCATCATCTGTCCTGCAAGGTCACTTTACACATTACTTGTTTTTTTACTCCTGATGCAGTTTATCAAGCAATTTACACAGTATTATGTTATTTAAAACAACAACAGCATTGTAAAGGTAGTTCAGTATCTACTTGTGTGATTCACTGTATCCTTTCTATATCAATATGTGTCTTTCCCAGCATTAACAGTTTCTCCTACAGTCATGTGGGTATCTTTACATTTTTTTTTTTGTTTGATTTGTATTTTTGATCAGTTCAGTTTGATTTAGAGGATTATTTTTGTGCTATTTCAAAGCAGAGAGTGAAAATGTTATTTTATGGATATTCTCTTTCACTGCAGCTACAGTAGCCTATAGCAGCCAAATCTATTTAAAAATAATACAAATGCACTTGTATCCTTCATATCTTCTGATTCCAGTATAAATGTGGACACTGGAGAATTAGAATTTGGATAAAATAACAAATCTGTTCCCACCAATAGCAAAAAATGAAGGCGTCACTCCCCCTCTCTGCTGAGGCCAATCCCTGCCTGTCTCTATGGCAAAAGTCTGATACTCGTGGAAAAAAAAAAAAAAAAGAAACATAAAATCCCTGAGTGTTCGGCTTTTTCCGGTCGGACTCGGACTCAGCCGAGAGCCCAGTGACTGTCAAACGCGCGACAGACACATCAATCGGGTCTTGGCTTGTGCTTTCAGATTGTTTACATCCAATCAAACAAGTAGGCGAACCAAAAAAAAAAAAAGTAGCAGTGTGCTGACATGGACACCGCCAATCAGGTGCGTAACTAAAGCAAAGGAGAGATGATTCTGACTGATGTAGGTAGTTAGGAGCTAAATTGGTCAATGTGTCGTTAATTGATGCCAGGAATGAGAATCCATTTATCCTCGTTGTGTCTTTGCAGCTCGCCTCTGCGGGGACGTTTCAAGTGCTGAAATTACCACTGGGATTTATCCGCGTTTTGGAGTGGGTGAGTTAATGCTACTTTGATGCAATAACTTCATCTTGCAGTGTAAATAGGCTGCATCAATTAATTATGTAATATAGGATGTGATATGTGTGCATGTGTGTGTGTGTGTGTGTGTGTGTGTGTGTGTGTGTGTGTGTGTGTGTGTCTCTCTCTCTCCCTCTGTGTATGTGTGTGTATTCCTAGATTGGGTTTTTGTTTTTGATAAATCCCTGCATGTCTCTGGTTAAACTTCAAGTTTGTCACATCTGCTCGGTTTTTGCGCCTTAATTCTGGTGTTTGCGTTACTTCCACCCGATGAGGGACCTCACCCGCAATCAGCCTGACTGAGATCCGTTTCACCGTGACTAAATGGCTCAAGTTTATGTAAGGTTTTGCAGCTCTGTGGGAACTAGATGTCAGTGGAAACCGCCGTGTAGCTTTTCAATTGATGCGTATTTTGGATGCGTTCGTGCCAAAGAAAAAAACCTGCGCGTCTTTGCGTCAAGTCCACAGAAATTGCCCCATGTTACCCCAAATGGGATGATATAACAGGAGTCAACAATGAGAACGGGGTGTCCTAGCTCTGACTGAATCAAAGCTTTACTACCTCTGTGTGTCTGGCTGCCGTTTGTAGACTCTCGTGTTTATTGTACAGTGCAGAGAAGCCTCGAGGCAGAGAGAGATAAGTGATTTTCTTTGATGTGAGTTTAGAGAAATTACTGTAGCCATGAGGGTATTCAGCTTGTGTAGATTCAGTACAATGTGTGTGTGTGTGTGTGTGTGTGTGTGTGTGTGTGTGTGTGTGTGTGTGTGTGTGTGAGAGAGCTTGTCTCTCTCACTTTCATAAATGCCATCAAATGTGCAGAGGATCCTCAAGCAGCAGTCCTCACTGCAGAAAAATGAAATGTAAAGCTTCTCTTTTTATTTTTACATGCAATGGGAGTGAGCCTCATTCAAACTCACTTTTTGATCAGACACATGAGGTTTCAGCTGAGATAGTGCAGATGAGTGAGGTGCATCTGTTTTGGCTGTTTGCGTGTGTGTGTAAGACCACATTCGCTGTGAAGAACAAGCAGATGATCCAAAGCACCATCTGTATGATGAAAACTCTGTCGTAGCTCCCTCTGTGTGTCTACATGTCGTGTGTGTGTGTGTGTGTGTGTGTGTGTGTGTGTGTGTGTGTGTGTGTGTGTGTGTGTGTGTGTGTGTGTGTGTGTGTGTGTGATGGTGGAGGGCAGCATGTGTGATTGTGTGAGCATGACTGCACACCGTCCCTGTGACATCCAGTGACGTATTGATCTGGTAGAGCTCACTAAGATGGACTCATACAAACATGATCTTGCTCAAGCTACAGTTAATTTCACACACACATGCACACACACACACCAGCATCACGAGGGCAGGCTACCTCCACGTCGTCACAGCACTGTTATAAATGTGACCTTTTCTGTGCCGCATCTTTTGTTTTGTTTTTTTTCTCCCTGCATGCGCATCTTAAAAGAGGGAAAGGTTTCTAATGTCTCTGCTGCTCAGCGGACTCATAAAAATGCAAACAATTCAAATTATGACCCAGCTATTCTGATGTATTCTGCAGCACAGTGGTGTAGTTGTGGTCAGGCTGTTGATGTCTATAACCACAGAGGAGAAGGATCTCTCACCTTCTCTACATCTGAATAATGTTGCGATACTATTTGCCTCATTGTGGCACCACATTAGTCCTGAGTCTAGGTCAGATTCTTGGGGAAACCTCAGGAGACTCAACAACTTGGATTTTCAAAGTACACTGGAAAATTAGGGTTGTTGGTTTTTTGTTTTGTTTTTCAACTCATCAGAGTATTTAATTTGACTGGCATTACAGTAAAACTTCAGAGCTACAAGTCTCCTCTTCCTGTTCATGGAGCTTCTTCACTAACAAATCAATGTAAATCCTCAAATAATTTAAACGAGGATCTGAAAAGAAAAAGAAAAAAAGAAAAAACATAGATGAATAAAACTATGTCAGTTAAAAAGAAAACTAAATAAAAACCAACTAAATAGCCCAGAAATGTGGAAGCTTTACACGTCCTTGCGGTCTGAGGGCCCGGCTGAATGTGAGGAGGGAGGTGCCTGCGGGGACAGTCTCCCACTGTCCCTCACCAAAAAAAGTGACATTCAGCTGGGACATGATGCCTCTCAAACAGCAGCGTCAGACTCCGGAGGAAACAGAGATAATGAGCTGAGTAGCATCACAGACAGCTGCTGTCGGTCGAACCCACCTGGTTCTCTTCAAGCTGACCGACACATTTTCCCGCAGAACAACATTCATGAGGAGAAACATTTTTACCCGTGCCGTCATGCATGCATATTCAGTATGTATGTAGTTATGTAATTCTCTTCCTGACCGCTGGCCTCTTGCAGCCTTGTAATGTATATATTCATTCAAGATGGCCCCTTTTTAGACCATAATTGAAACAGCGGCCTGCTGCCATCCTGCAAATCCAAGCAGTCGACCTAAGACTGACATAGCAGACACTTGTGAAGAGCCTGTGCATCCGTGAAAACAATGCTTTCCGTATGTGTGACAGTATCTACAGCCAGGCCTGCCCTGCAGCAAATCTCTTTGCACATTACAACACCAGTAAAAACACATGTCTGTCAGTTTGCTTTGTTTTCATGCCTCAAGGCCGTACAGGCTTTTGTTCTGATTGACATTTACTTTGCTAATGACAATGAACCCCTGACGATCTGGCTGATTGGTCATGTGGACAAACAGAAGGTTGTTTAAAGGTTGTTTTAACTTGAGTCAAGATGTTGCTGTGGCCTAGTAGGTCTCCTGCACCTTCCATCAGGACTGTGTCTGCATATGGAGTGTGTGTGTGTGTGTGTATGTATGTGTGCACGCGTGTATGCAATCAGCTCTTGGCCTGTTTGGCACACTGTCAGCGGCTGGCATATTCTGCTCCAAACAGCTGTAAGGTCCCCTCCTCTCCACCATAGACCAAGTCATGCAGAAGCTGTCCTTTGAGATGTGCCCAAACTCTTCACTGCGTGTGTGTGTGTGTGTGTGTGCATATGAGAGAGATATGGAAGGAGAAAGAGAGCAAAATTCTACAGTTGATTGAGCACATGATGCAAATAATACACATGCATTTGTTATGCGCTGAAGCATGGTCATGGCTGTTGTATCATCGCACACACTGCAGATTTACGAGTACTGTAACGACTCTGTACTGTGCTGTACTGTAGCAAATACTCAGGCTGATGAGTCACAGAGAATGAGTCCCATCATGAGTCGGATTTATGAATAAAGATCCGCTTCTCTGCCAAAACCGCGGACTTGACCGACTGTCCTGTGATGTCATCCTCAGCACCTTACTGTACGCTGCTTCAGTTTGCCTCTGGGTTGTGTTTGTGTGTGTGTCACATAGATCTGTGCCACATTAGAAGATTGGTTTCAGCTATAGCTTGGACCTGACCAGAGGATGTACCGTACTCAAAGACAAGTAAAAAAAAATGTTCAGGCTGAGTCCCGCCCCTACCAGTTGTTACTATGCCTGTCAAGGTCTTTATGCACAGACAGATTGAAAGACAAATTAATACATATTTGAATGTGGATAATTAGTTTTGATGGGAACACTCCTATAGGGTCTTTATGTTTTTACTTTTCCAAATGCATATGATGGTTATATACATAAAGTAAAGACAGCAAAAAGGTTTGTTTAGATAGATTGGATCTAGTTTCTGGTTGGACTTGTTTGGCTCTGTTGCTTCTCCTGGTTGAAATTCACCAAACATCACCGTCAGTAGATTCAGTTAAATGTAGTTCATTCAAATTAAATCAGTAACTGCTTCAATGACACTTTAATCTGTTGGTTAACAGGATATCTTGAAGTCACACTCTGTAGTCTGCTAAAGATAAAAGACAAGACACATCATTCTGTTAAATCTCTCTATAGGACCGCCAGGTAGTTGCAGTTAAATCAGAGCGGCATCTCTTTTCTAGAGAGATAATCAGCTGATAGTGGCACTTCAACTTCCAAAGAGTCCCAGTTTCATTTTTCATGCAGGTTGAATCAGCATTTTCACCCCTCAGCTCTGAATCAGGGCATCAGGTAGTTTGTTAAAGAGCAGGTATAAATATAGTTCCCTATGTTAGAACTGTTATTTTAATGTACAAACAGTCAACAATAGATAAGTCTCTCCCTCTGCTGCTTATGTTCTCCGTCTGGTGCTAATGGTGGTGAATCTATTAGACCAGATCTTAATTAATGCTCATGCTGATTGATTAGGTTGCTGCTATGTAAATGGTCTGACAGGAGCAGCTGATCACACATGAAAACTAAATCTGAAATCTGTGACTTGTAGTTATTCGTTTGGAAATATGGGTTTCATCCGGACTATCAGGATGAGACAAAGACATTTTCTAATAGTTTCATACAGTTGATTAATTTAGTGATTAATGAATCTAAAAGATAATAAGGTAATTGATGTTACATAAACACTTATTAGTTGCTGCCATAGTGACATTTGTTTTATATTCAAAGCTTCACTCAACCTATAGAAAGCACATCAGGATTTCTGTACATTTCCTGTATGTAACTTGAAGCTTAACAAGAGAGGTCAAAATCACAAAATGACACATATTGTTAATATATTGTATCTCTGCTGCACATGTCCATGACAAAGGCCTTTGGAGTCAAAGCTCCCATACATTGTGTTCGGCCATTGAGAGTGACTATACTCTACTATATTCATCTGAAGAAAGCATGAAATGTTTCTCTGATTAATGCAGATTTCTCCCATGTATCAGAAAAGTGGTGTTGGTGTAGATGAAATGAATAATATTGCAAAACTGAATGAGACAGTTATTATGCAAATACAACAAAGCCTCGAGTGAGTAAGACACTTTTGAATGCTGTGGGATTGGCAAAATTAGATGCATATCTTCTCTTTCTCTCACTCTCCCGCTCACTCCCCCCTTGCTTTTATGTGTCACATTTTGTGTTACTTCATCATCGACTCTGTTATAGAGAAGGTTTTGACAGATTTTTCCACGATATTCACCATGAATATTTCGCAGGGGAATAAGCGCATGCACACATAGCCTACACACACACCAAAGGGGCAAAACAAATGAAAGAAGGGAGATGCAGTGAGATTGGCGACAGCTGCTGACAGATATCACAGGAGACTTGACACATTGAAGATCTGTTTTTCAGCATGGAAATACAATATTTTCCTTTTGACAAGAGGCCGTGAGGCTGGAGAAAACAGACACCTCTTAAATTCTTCAAAAAAAAAAAAAAGGCCTCAAGCTCGGACTTTCTGTTTAAAAACAAACTTGTCAGAGCTGTGAGGTCTGCTGAGGTCAGAGAGGTGAAGTTCAGATCCACAGTAAATCAGCATTTTTTCCACCTATTTCACCTCTCTCACTAATACTGTTAGTAAGTGTTAACTATTGAAATCACCCCACCCCCAATGTGCTGATAAAGCTTTCAAATTAAAAGTACACATAGGCTATATATTTTTTGACCTAAAAGCAGGTCCCTCTTGTGTTCGACGTATCTGTCTGTAACCTCATCGCCTCCTGCAGTGGTGTGATCTTAAAAGTGAGTTTGTTGGGTTTCGTGGGCTGTGGGAGCTGATGAGCTCCTGGATGTGACGTGGCCTTTTCTTGAGCCGTCCGGTCGGAGCTCGACCTCTGTCTCCTGCTCAACCCTGAGATGATGGTTCTGCCATCTGTGACTCAGACAGAGAAAGGTTATCCTGTCCTCTCCTGGAGGACTGTCCGTTCAAACGAGAGTACGAGACATCCCACACACCCACAGTACACTGAGGAGCACAGGTGTGGAGACACAGAGAAGAGTGTGTAGAAATGGAAATGTCACAAAGAGAAACTGCCTTTATATAATTACACACAAAGATTATTATAATTGACTGAGATTAAACCAGAAGTGGAAATATAATGTTAAAAACATTTTTACAAAACAACACACCATTGAACGTCATTTACACTGGTTTCTTTCAAATGTTTTTCACTGATTTAAAAGTATTTTTTTAATTTAAGAGCGTGTGTTTCCTGCCTTTCGCCTTTTTCAGCAGCCTTTGGTCAAAGTTTCTGTTTTTATGAGTCTTGTGTAAACACCATGTCCCATACGCCCCAGACATTTGGTGGCTGAACGTCACAGCTTGATAAAACAGATGCTCACTGAACAAAGGCCAGTCTCAATGTGACATCTCTATTGTTCCCTAACATCAAAGCATCGTAGCTCCCCATCATTCACACCTGACGCCAAACACTGCACAAACACGACCCCAAAACCCAAACCCAGCCCCTCACATGGATTTCTAACAGTCACTCTTAGCAATGAAATCTGGGGATCTAACATTTAAACAGAAGGAAATTTCATCTTTGGATGTAAACCCACAGAAACATACACATACATGCTCACACGATGGGTTTTGTCTTACATTTACAGTGGTGAGTGTCCCCGTTGGGCGACTGGGACCCGGTTCTACATAGGTCACCTGATTGAGTAGCCATGGAAACCCCCGTGGGGAGAAGAGGAGAGCAGCAAGAAGGGACACTGTTACAAAAATAAATGGAGATTTTCTGCTTGCTTGTGGTCAGTCAAGCTTACAGAGAGGGAGCGCAGAGAGACAGTGAAATCTGTGCAGGTCACAAAGCGCTCCCCGTGCAGGGAGGGATTAGCCGCTGCTAAATGAGCCTCTGATTCTGTTGTGTGTTGCTGCCACCAAAACCCAAAAGATCGCACAGCTCTCACATGACGGCTTGTGGATGTCATAATTTGTGTCAGTGGAATTAGTTGGGTGATCTCTAACGAATGCATCAGCCAAGATCCATATCACTGAGGTCCTATAATCAGGATGCACTGTGATTGATTGTAATTGGTGCAGCTGTGATGTGATGAACACCAGTCTGTCAGTCAGGGTGATCTCCTGCATCACTAGTGTGACAAAGTTCAGTGTAAATATTCATCTGGCCGCTCACACCACTCATGTTGTTTTTTTTGTTTATTGTAAATCAAGTCGGCGTAAAATTGCTCATGTTCGTGCACTGGCGGACCGCAGCAGTGACACAGTCTCACAGCGAATGTGTGTATACATGTGTTTGTGTGTGTGGGTGTGTGCTGATTCCCCTGCGCAAATGTTCATCATGAACACTGTGAATAAAGATCTGCCAAAAACCTCCACTATAGGTTTGTAGGTGTGGCTAATGCTCCTGCCTGTGTGGAGAGAGGGAGATATTTTTACTCTATGTTCACATGTAGCCTACACATTGAACGCTCACATCGAGGTTCTTAAACTCTCGAACACACACTGTGCCCACAGAGGGTACACACACACTCTGAAGCACACATTCAGCCATGCACACACAAACATGGAGATTAAAAAAAAGAATTGACATAGTGTATGAATATATGAATACACATAACGGAGGCAAACAGACTGCAGATGCAATGTTTAGCTGCACATTCAGGTTCTACATTAGGGACATTTGTTTGATCGATTATGTCCTCTTATAGGCCATCACATTCATATGTCTTTTAATGATCATAATAGTTAGCTTTGCATGTGCAAACTACCTCATAGACATTTGTAATACACTAGACATGAAACGTATAGGCAGTATGAGCCATTATTGTAAAGCCAAAGTAAGACAGAGGGTTCATGTTTATCTTTGGTTTGATTCAGAGACAAGTGTTTAAAATCATTTTTTTAAGATGCAGTAACTAATGGCATCTTATTGGCAGTGACAAAAAGGAGAAAAGGTGTTTGCGTTCTTGCTCACTGTCCAAAAGAAATTCCTCTTTTCAGGTGCGTGGGCCAACAAACATTTGAGAGCAACAGGAGGAAAAGGCTCGCACACTGATCAAAAATGGCAATGTCCACCAGAGATTAACGGATGCAACAAAGATTTAATGGTCCATCAAACAAAAAAGTGCAACCATGGTGATAAAATAAAATAAAGACACAAAAAGAAGTAAGACAAAAACGTTTCGGCCTACACAGCCATCTTCAGTCTGTCTTAAGGGGCAAATCACACACCTGTGCTCTATTTGTAGATTGAGACAGAGTCAAACAGTGGGTGGATCCATACATGTTCCAGGGCCACATCTTGTACCACAGGGTGAAACCTGAGACTACTGAAACAATTAAAGTATAATAAAACCTGGTACACCCTGATTTAGTTACTTTTAGCGAATAGATATGCAAAACATTAAAGATCAAGTACAAGAAATACACAAGAAAAAACATATAAGATTATACAGAGAAACATTTCAAGACATACAGTATCCTTCACATCCCTGGTCATGGCAGGCCACACACACACGTCCAGGGGCTCTAAATAAAGCAATTAAGTATCATTTCTTCATTTAAACCTTTTGGATGCAGAGTTTGGAGATGAAATACCCATTTACACTCTGCCTGTAACGAAAGACGTTCCATGTCATCTTATTGGCAGTGCAAACTGGATGTGAATGCAACACTGGTAATGTATCATCTTTTATGTTGATGACAAAATGCTTACAAACAGCTGCATTTCTGCTCATGCAGCAGTTATGGAAACATATCAGTAATCCGTTGGTTTTCTGTCAGTCCAGTATTCAGTCTCCTCTTAGCTCTGGTTTTGGTCTCTACCGACCTGTGTTGGAGATGTCCGGCTCTTTAGCCTGTTGCTACTATGTCTGTCTGTTGGTTGGTGCTGACCACCAAGGTTTACAAAGAGTAAGTGTGTGTATAAAGACAGTTAGTGGAAGAAACATCACAGAGCCTCAGTCAGACCCAGACTCAGGAGTTTTACTGTAACTTGCTAGCTCAACTGGCAGCGTCTGACACATTGTTAGTGGTTGTGCTGATGCAAACTCTCGCTCTCTGTACTGACAATCTGTCAGTTGATTGGCCTGGTTCTTACATATGAAACTCTGGCTGCTCTGTGTCTTGAATTATATACATAAAAAAACAAGTTAACAAGGTTAAAACCTTGACTTTCCCCAGAGGGGGGTGAATTTGAGGTATCATCTTAAAAAGGTCTTACATCTACTTCTCAGATACCTGACATCTGCTCACTATTCAAACCACACAAGTAGTTTTTAAAGCCGTTTGATTCTCAATCCGTCTCATCTATCGCTTTCTTTCTGTCTTCATAAAGAGTGTCCTAGATTTTTTTTATCCTCCCTGTCAGGCTGAGAGGAGGGCTGAACATCTGAGGCATTTTTCTCCTCCTCAGGCAGCCACTTGACACCACAACGATTCATATCTACTTGAATAGAGCAGGTGGACTGTGTGTGTGTGTGTGGCATCTATGAGGAGGTTTTGCAGAAATGTCAAGTGCAGCTCATCAGTGAATGCACCTTTTAGCTCGTCAGCCACTTATCGTGATCCTCACCTCAACATCTCTATCTCCTCCTCAGCTGCTCTTATCACGTCCTCTTGTCTAAGCAGCTCCTCTCTTTCCTCTTGTTATTCTATTTATTTAACAGCCAAAGATTCCTCATGCGCCACCACCACTCAAATATCCCGCCTTTGTGCCCACTTCACTCCCTCTGAATGGCTCATCATTTGTACTACAGCCATGTTTTTTTGTTTGTTTGTGCTGGACAGTTGTAGGTCTGGTTCCTGGTGGTCAAGCCTGAAGTGTGAGGATCAGTTTTATAATCCTCACCCGGCCTCTGCTCTTCCTCTCTGACCACGACTCTGCTGCATCACGTTCCTCTCACACTCTACTCATTTTAAAATCTGCAGAAAATTTCACGAGTTGCATTTTTTTTTCTCTTTCTTTTTTTTTATCTTTGATTGAGTGCAAATGTATTTTATTCTGATTTGAAAGCACATCATGATCTTCACAGCGGTTCCACGCTCCTCAATGCCATGTAGGTCAGTGGAGAAGAGGGCAAACAGGGAGAGGTTTCACAGCTCTGTTTTCATTCCTGTATACCCTGTATTTTCTCTCTCTCTCTCTCTCTCTCTCTCTTTGTGTATGTGTTTATGTCTCTCTGTCGTTTGCTTTCCCTCCCTCTCTCCCTCTCTCTATCTCTTGTTCCCTGAGGAGCCCAGCTGGGAGAGGCAGATAAACACACGGGGGCGCGGGGCTTAGCACCCACCCTCCCTCCACAATGCCACGCTCTCCTGTTCAAAGGGCCCAGCCAGAAATGAGAGGGGCTAAACCCGAGCCGAAAATCACAGGGAGAGGAGGCAGCTGCAGGAGGGAGAGAGAGACTATACATATATACAGAGAGAGAGGGAATCGGAAGAGAGTGATGTTTATCTGAGGCTGTTTGTGATAATTAAGAGGGAGTATTATTCTGGCCACTTGTCCTTCACCATTTGTTTGTTCTGAAGAAGCACATGCTACCGTCTTGTGTGTCCAGTATTTAGATCTTGTAGCTGCGTATCTGAATTTGTTAAAACATGAGCACTTTTATGTGTGTTCATTCATGGCAAAGCAAAGCTAAAGGGACTCAATCAAATCATTTTAGTAGGGGAATCCCCCTGCAGAGATTCCCGCTGTGCACCTTGACACCCAGGTAAGCAGCATTCAGCCTCCACCTGAAGCTGCAGGAAAAGAGTGAAAAGTTAAGTGTTTTGGTTTATTATCCAGCATTTGGCTCTGATCTGAGCTGACCTTCCCCACGCAGCCAAACCTAGCTTATAGTCTTCTGTGGCCTAGATTAGCCTCACAAAGCATCATCAAGTATTGTGCGACAATGCCCCTGTGTGCAGTTAACAATGTTCAACAATGGCTATCAACGGTCTTAATGTGAAGACTACAACTATAGCAAACATAGAAACACAGATAACGATGCCTTTTTTTTTTAAAGGGTGAAATCTCTTTGTTTTTGTGCCTGTGGGTCAGGATTTATCAGCTGTGGCAATGCTCTGATGTGACAATCAAAGTGTCAACCAGTTCCCTCGAACAACGCACTTGTTTGACTCAGCATCATCTCCCTTCATGTGTTTAACTAACCTCAGTCCAAACTGTGAAGGCAGAGGAGGCTGCAGAGGCTCTGTCCTGCATTCATCAGAAAAAGAACAAGTACCCACTGCATGTGAATCTAACAAAATTTGACACACGGAGCAGTAAATCCAACAAATTGTGGGTCCGTTAAGTTAAAATCAGTTTGTCATAATATGACTTAAGAAACCTCATGTTATACATAAGCTTAATTTTCATTGTCGTACAACCCATTAAACTTCACATTAAGAATTTGCCCACACCCTGGCTCTTTTACTCCAAATAATATCCTGGCAACTTCAAATACATTATTTCTGCAGTATTTTCCTTACACTGCTTGTTCATTAGGACAACGTCACAACTCCAATGATGTTATAAGGGTTTGTAATTTTCCTTCTAAATAGTTGTAGAAATTAGCTCTGAACATTTGCCTGCAACAGTCAAAATAATGATGTACAAGTCATCTTACTGTAGGGCAGTGAAAATGGACCAATTAAACCATTGAAAACTCATTAAACACGACTATTACATCTGTTACTATGATTTATTTTTTCCACATGAGTTCTTATTAAGAAATACATGCGTACACACTGGGAGCCAATTTCAGCCACATTCATATTTCTCTATTCTCCACGGTGAAGCACTAAACTCACTGAGTTTGTAACCAGCTGGAAATGCCCTGGAACTGCAGAGTAGCTGACGGCCTCTGTGGAGCTGGGTAATTTGGGTCATTTTTTTCAATCACACACACACACACACACAAAAAAACGGCTGCACTTCATGTCATTAAAGCTGCTCATCACTTTTGGAGCAAAGTGGAGCAAGAAGAACTTATTATCCCTCTTCTGTTTGTCACGCGCAGCAGGCAGAGCTGCGGCAAACCTCTCTGCATATACAGCTCCATAATTGTGTGTCTCTTTTGGCCACAGCACTGTGGGAGTGGGCAGCAGAGGCAACAACTTAATTACAGAAGGGGTAGAGTATGTAAGTGTAGGATGTGAGAGCCCATGTATTGTTAAATATACTTAATTTACTCGCATAATAAAATTCATGAATAGTGTTATGACAGCTTTGCCTGGGGCTCTTCTGTGTGGAGTTTGCATGTTCTCCTTGGGCCTGCGTGGGTTTGTCCAGCTTCTTCCCACAGACCAAAGACATGCATGTTTGATCACCGGCTTAATCTACCAAGGTGTGAATGTGAGTGCATGCATTGCATTGTCTCTATATGTCGGCCCCCTGTGACCCTGCGTATAAGGAATATATGTAGACATGAATAGTTCATTAAGTATCATTAAGTGCATTATTTAAAAATAGGAGTCGGAGAAGAGACAGTGATCAGACCAAGGGTTTATGATGGATTTGGTTTCACTATGATGTTAAAACGATGATATATAATGTAATGTGCATGTGAATGCAGGGTTTTGCCTATCAGATGCTGCAGGATTGATTGAATGATGTGAATGTGTTTATCAGGATGTAAAGGTTAAATCCTGGATGGACCCATGGTTTATTCATTCGAAAGTTGTGGTTGCTGATGATCACCTTGTTAAGAGAACATGGTCATTTTCACAGCAGACATCTGATTTTTTTTTTCCTTTCATGTCTCTGTGCAGCTTTTTGCCATTTTTGCCTTTGCAACATGTGGGGGCTACTCGGGGCAGCTGCGGCTCAGCGTAGACTGCATGGAGAAGGGCAGCAGCAACCTCAGCTTGGGCATCGACTTTGGTTATCCTTTCCGGTAAGTGGACTTCATTTATAGTCACACCAGTTTTTATGAATTTTCTGACAATGTTCACACTGTCTTTTTCCCTGCATGATGAATTTTTAACATGAAGACAGAGAAGCAATCTGGGCCAAATAGGCATAGAGCAGTTTTTAAGGCTCAATACAGTTATTAAAGTACTACTAGGATCAAAAAGCCTGATGTTCACACCATGTGGGAAGTTAAGGAATTCAGAAATAATGTGTGAGGGACCATTTCTTTAAAAGCAAGCTGTTCTCTTGAAGTAATTAGTCTATTCTGTGATCACTGTAAAATAAATTAGATTAATCTTTGCTGTATTAGGGTTCATGCAGAAATCACAAAGATGGATCATTCAGGGCCACCTCAGATAAACCTGGGCCCATCTGTGCTGCTAGACAAAACTCGAAATGCTTGAGACTATGTATCCAGATAAAAAGGTCAAGGATAAGGGTTTGAGTTTGTGGGACGACTCTCAAATAAATCATCAGAGTTTTATTATAAGACAATTAGTACCGTAAATCACAGTTAGAGAACTGAATTACAATGGATGCAATTTCTATCAGCAATAAACTGTAAAGTAAATATTTAAACAATCAATCTAAGCCTAATTCCAATCTTTAACAACTGCGACTGTTTTCAATGGCCTGCATAGTGCTTAAAGGGATAGTTCAACATTTTGGCAAATTGGCCCATTGCCATAATCGCTATAGTCATAGCAGTAGGTTCGTTACCTTTAATTGTCGGTGTAAGCTATTTTTAGAACAGAGGAGCGGAGCGGCAGGCTGCTCAGAGCTACACTATGGAGGCTAAGGGAATTTCTTGGTTTTCCTCATCAAACTCATCAAATACACAATCCAACAACTCCAAAAGGCTGTCGTGGACAAGTTGTGACCTGCACATTCACCACGCTATGAGATAATAACGGAACGTTACGAGACGGAGCTGTATTAGAGGTAAATTCATGCAAAACCGCTGATGCGCGTTGCGTTCAGGGACAGTTTTTCAGCAAGCAGACTCTGTATTTACCCTGTATTTACCTCGAAAACGGCTCCGTTTCGTAACGTTCCGTTATTATCTCATAGCGTGGTGAATGTGCAGGTCACAACTTGTCCATGAAAGCGTTTTGGAGTTTGGGGATTTTGTATTTGATGAGTTTGATGAGGGAAACCAAGAAATTCCTTTAGCCTCCATAGCGTAGCTCTGAGCAGCCTGCCGCTCTGCTCCTCCGTTCTAAAAATAGCTTACACCGACAAATAAAGGTAACGAACCTACTGCTATGACTATAGCGATTATGGCAATGGGCCAATTTGCCAAAATGTTGAACTATCCCTTTAAGACAGTGACGAGGATTTGACACCTGTTTGTGTCCCAGGTTGTACCAGGAGTCCTTTGAAGCGCCCACATGTGAGGGCATGGGGAGGGAGCGCATCTTCCTCATCGGAGACTATTCATCCTCCGCAGAGTTCTTCGTCACCATTGCCGTCTTTGCCTTCCTGTATTCCCTGGTGGCCACCGTCGTCTACATCTTCTTCCTGAACAAATACCATGAAAACAGCCGAGCCCCGCTCATTGTGAGTGTAGCAGCCACTGAGACCTTTTTGTATCATTGAACTCTTTTGTTCTTCTGTTTGACATCTTGTGCCCACACTGTCAGCAGAATCAAAAGGCCTCATAGTGAGCCACATGATCAAATATCTGTACAAAGCAAAAACCCCAAGCAGAGACAAGGTAATGTTTTTGTCATGTTTCTTACAATGCCTGAACTGTTTGTCTCCTCTTTTGTCTGTATCATCAGGACTTTGTGGTGACCGTGGTGTTCTCCTTCATGTGGCTGGTCAGCTCCTCTGCTTGGGCAAAGGCTCTGTCCGATGTGAAACTGGCCACTGATCCAGATGAGGTGCAGCTGCTCATCTCCGCCTGCAAAGTCCAGACCAACAAGTGTGGCTCTGTGCACGGATCGCGCTGGTCCGGACTCAACACCTCAGTGGTAAGTTTGCAGGACAATGCTGCAGACGCTGCAAATGCATGAATAAATGAACTACAACAGGCCTAAAATGTTGAGTTGAATGAATTTGAAGACACTGAAGCTGAGTTGAATGAAAAATAAACTTTAAAAAACTGCATGTTTCATCAGTTCTGAATGATATAAGGATGATCTGATAAACTTGGGTGTGTTTCTCTGCTGTTTCTCATCTTTCTCTTCAGGCTTTTGGGTTTCTCAACTTTGTTCTATGGGCTGGAAACATCTGGTTTGTCTTTAAGGAGACCAGTTGGCATAAGGGTGGGTCAAGGTTGGCAGGCGCGGCATCTGAGAAACAGGCCGGCACCTTCAACCAGCAGCCGTACAACCAGGGGAGCTTCGACCAATCGGGGAGCTCCATCAACCAGGGAAACCTCGGTCCGCCGTCTGAGTACAGTCAGGTGGGAGGGCCCACCTCGTACTCCAATCAAATGTAGCCGTGCCTTTCCGTCTCATGAGCGGCACTTCTGCATTTCAATCCAGGGCAATCAGGGGGTGAAGGCAGAGGAGGAAAGCTGAGTAAACGTTCCCTCTCTGCTCAGGTTGTCATCAATATTATGTGCAAAAAAAAAAAAAAAAAAACATACAAAAAAAAAGATGGTGTCAAAGGTGTCAGTGTACACCCACTGTAGATACAGGTATTGTTGGGTATTGTACAAAATGATTAGATATAGTCTTTTACTCCTTCTCTTTCAGAGGTGTTGTTTTCTGAATGTTGTATTTCTTGTGGTTTGAAACACATTAGTGACCGTTTCTCTCTCTGTGCGTGGTCATTGGCATTCAATGTCTAGACTGGATGTCTCTTTCAAACTGGTTTGAACTTTGTGGTGGAAGGAAAAAGTGCTCTATGTTTGTATAATTCTTCACGTTTTCAAGTGCATGATGTTGTATGTGTATGTGTGTTAATATGCACTCTGTGATACTAGTGAGAAACAACTTGCATTTTATCTCTGAAAGTTTACAAATTCACACTGAGTCATTACTGAAAGTTTATTTTGATCAGTATTACTTTTTTTAATCTAACAGGAACTATATTTTGATAAAAGGGTATTTCTAATTCAGATATAGATTCAGAAAATTACTTAGGGGCAGTTCTCTGTGACATTTGTTACAAATACAGTACATTTCAGTATGTCTGACATTGGTTTTGAGAATGTCAGAAAAGGTGAAAAAGCCTAAAGCAATAACTCCATAATGAAAAATACACTATCAACAAGCACAGTACAGTACAGCGTCTTATTTCTGTTTTCATCCTTTTTATATTTTTAGTTGCATTTCCTATCACATTTAATTTTATTTGAATAATGTGAAGAGGGAGTTTGTCTCCCTCATTGTTTACAAGTGGCCGCTCTTGCTACAGATTACTGTGACTGTTTTCTATGCTCTCCTCAGACAACTGGAAAATTATAATCATAAGTTATACTTCTCTAAAGCATATCCAGAGTATCCATTTACACTTTTAAAGCCCAGCAAAAAAAGCACATCAGTACCAGAGTGATAATAGAAGAGTAGTGTCTAGTGGGCTCATCTGTACATAGCCAACACTGAGTTTTTGTTTACTTCAGAATCACCATTCAGGTTTGTACAAGTCGGAAAAAAATGTGCATTTCACGTTAAAAAAAAATCACAGGATAATGCTTGGTTTGTTTACATTAATATGACTCGTGCAACCCTGTTTTTTGACCTCCTAAGCATGTGGCTTGCAACAGTGTAATAAAGCAGACTGAACATCCATGTATAAAAATCTGACGTCCATGGTAAATGTGTACCGGTCTATATACTGAGTGTGGATCATGTTTTACAGGAATTCATGCTAACGATGAACACATTTGTCCATAAATGACACAAATTTGTGTATCTGCTCTGATCTCTCTTGTCTGGTCTCTTGTCTCCTGACCATTGACCTGCTGCTTTGGTTTCCACAGAAACAGGGATGCTTCACAATGTGAATCGCTCGCTCTTTGTGTTCGTCATCAGAAAGAGTAATGTGCAGTATTTTCCAAGACAAGACAGGCCTGACATTAACAAGCTTTGTTGTGGTATGTCCCATCCCTGAAAGCCATGTAATGAAAACTGCAGTTGTCTCAGTTTTGTCAGATTAGCTTGTTGATCTAACGTGGGTCAGATTGTGCTGCCCTGAGATCGGAGAGGGATGCTCTCAAGAGAAAATAAAATATTGTTTGTTGTGGGAAGGAACAAAGTGCATGTGAAAATAGGATATGTTATATGCCTGTTGGGAGGGATTTGGTTGTGAAATGGAGCTAGACACGAACACTAGGCAGCTTGGGAGCACTTGTCACCACCACACAGATAAACTGTAGGCTGCTTACTGTAAGTGCACACAGAGACCCCAGAGATCTACAGACTGTAATAATGAGGCCATCTTGTGGCTGCAGTGCATCAGGACCATGATCATTTCCTTCTGCATGTCATACATTGTAATATTTAGTGTGCTAATAATTGAGAGTGGGGGAAGGGGGAGATTTGTTTTACATGCATTTGCAAGGCTGCAAATTTGTTGGCACAGTTTTGTTTGAGAAGAGGTGTATATCTGTCTAGACATTTTAGTCATTTAATTTAAATTAAAACAGAATTTAAAAAAAAATAAAAAAAGAATTTAAAGAGGTGTTTATGGAAATGTTGCTCTTATCTAAAAATCTTTCAGTCCATCAGTCTTTTTTTTCCTCCTACAGTGACTGTAATTTTAGAAGCTGGATTAACTAGAATTATCAGGAAAATACACCTCCGCTAGCCGGTCAAGTTTCAGGAAATATGGCCACAATAGTCTCTTTTGTTCCTGAGTTACAGTGTTCAATCATTTATTTATTTATTTATTTATTTATTTATTTGTCTTTTGCAGAACTTCCTGATTTCACAGTGAAGTTTATAGAGTCTAGTTATATTCTCACAGTAAATGAGCTAACGTCACATAAGTTTCAAACATGAGTTCGACCATGTGAAAGGACTTGTTTTCTTTGTGATACGAGAAAAGTCTAGAAGGGAATATGGATCACTGTAGCCTATTGCCTTTGCAGAAATGCAAAAGAAAAGCTGAGACAAAGCGCCCTCTGGTGTCTGGTTCAATATAATGTGTGGACCTCAGAGGTGCAATAGTTCACCAAGGTTCACCCATTGGCTATGTGTCTGTACGGACACCATCCATCCCCTGTGCGATATGCCTGGTGGATAATGGACCAATAGAGAAGTTCTGCTGCAGACCTGAAGGAGTGGAAGCCTGCAAGAGAACCATGCCTACAAGGTAAATTTGTGTGAGAGAATAAATTCACTCAAGACAAGAACTCTTATACCATAGCTACAGTTGTCATGTTTATATCAGTGTTGTTCCCGTGTCTTTATGTTTATTTGGCAATCACAGACTAGGCTTCAAATTACTACAGTAAAACATTATGATAGGCAGTTCACAGATTCCATGACTATGATTTATTCCAGTCATATGACTTCCTCATTTCCAACCTTTGTCTAAAACAAAAGTGTTTTAAGAAATCTCAGTGAGATGTGTGTGGCCACTTGATGAGGAGCAGCAGTTTCCAGATGAACTTCTATATCACAGCTAAGAGCGAAGGTTTTGTTTAGTCAAATAACCTATGGCCATTTCTTCACATTTTTATAACATCCTACAAACCTTTTTATTCTGAAGGTTCGACAGTCGGTCGTGCTTCAGTAGGCCTAATCATAGAATGTTTCAATGATCAAATTCTGTTTATATGGGGGGAAAAAAACTATTTATTTATTTATAAAACTATTTAAACTACTTTCACTTGTATTGGAGTAGTATTTGATACTTTGACTAATATAATATTAGCCACCATTACATTTTTTATCTACGTATTTTTGCAAATCACTCGGGACTGGACAATGCATAGGGCACTGAGTAGGCCTACATGACTATGCGTGTGTTGCAAAAGTATCTGTGTCAAAGGTGATATTTTTTAATGGGCTGTCGACTTACTCAAACTAAAAAATTGACACCTAGGCCTGTATGCTAAATGTAGCCTATTGGTGAAAGCAGGTCCCCATTTCAGCACGAGAGCTATGGGTAAAACTCGAGGAAACAAAACCTACACTAAGTTTCGATTTCCTTATGTCATTACGCTCCCTCACTGAGCTGAGCTGCACCTTCTTTCACAGTGCGTTCATCGCCGAGGAGAGATACAGCAGCAGATAAGAAGTCACAATATCACCATGAACAGCCTGAACCAACAATATGAGGAGAAAGTTCGTCCCTGCATCGACCTCATCGACTCTCTCCGCTCTCTGGGTGTAGAGAAGGACTTGGCTCTGCCTGCCATCGCCGTGATAGGAGACCAAAGCTCGGGGAAGAGCTCCGTGCTGGAGGCGCTGTCCGGGGTGGCTCTGCCGAGAGGAAGTGGTGAGTAATCATAAAAGGGTGAAGAAAAAAAATCTATTATGATGATGTCACCAATTAAGACCTCATTATTTACTCTTTCATTATTCAGCCAGACATTATTAAAAGTGCCTCTTTTCCACCAAAGCACCTGCGGAGCTAAAGTAATCGGTTTTTCGTGTTTCCACAGACAAAAAAAAAATCGATCCTTAGCCATAGAAATAAATACTTAATAAAAAATCTGAATATTTAAGTACAATTGGTACATTGTCTCTGTTCATTTTCATTTGTTTATTTTTACTATGATTATTTTATATAGCCTACTATATTTTCAACATAAAAAATCAACACTTGCTCCCGCACTCTCTTGAAGCTCTTTTATTTAGTCAATGTTTTGGTCTATTGACCTTCATCAGGACTCAGTATTTTAGGCTACTTCTGTTGTGTGACCTCCTTTTAACAGAAGAAGAACAACAAAAGTAAAATACTGAGTCCTGATGAAGGTCAATAGACCAAAACGTTGACTAAATAAAAGAGCTTCAAGAGAGTGCGGGAGCAAGTGTTGATTTTTTATGTTGAACTTGACTGGGGATCTGCTCCCAGCACCACCCAAAGGAGAATGTGCATGCTGATTAAGCCTACTATATTTTCCCCATCTTTTGTGAATTGCTCATCAATATTCAAGGCATTGTGACAAGATGTCCTCTGGAACTGAAGATGAAGAGAAAAGAAGAAGGAGAGAAGTGGTGTGGAAAGATCTCCTATCGGGGTCATGAGCCAGAAGACATAAAAAACCCTGAAGCAGTGGAGAAGAAGATTCGTAAAGGTATACAGCCTACAGTAACAGAATGCAGCGTTCATAAGCTTATTTTGAGTTGATTTGTTGTTTCAGTGGTCGACACATCTTCAGATCCTGAATCATGTCTTCTCTCTCTCTAGCTCAGGATGAAATTGCCGGAGTCGGTGTGGGGATCAGTGATGACCTGATCAGTCTGGAGATCGCCTCTCCTGATGTTCCAGACCTGACTCTCATTGACCTGCCCGGCATCACTAGAGTGGCTGTAAAGGGACAACCAGAAAACATTGGAGACCAGGTTGGTTTCTTTGTGTTACCCCAGGAAAAAAATATTGGTAGCTCTTGAACAGATTGCCATGAAGGTTGAATGAATCTCTGGAGATCAAAAACACCATTTTGGCTTCCTATGAAATACTGCTGTGGTTATTGCAGCAACTGAAATGGTGATTGGACTGTACGTTTAAGGTGTAGTGTAGTGAGGCCAGGTTTGTTACTTCAGCAAAAGAAATGTGGGAAAACATCTGCACAACTCCAAAACATTAAAGGGATAGTTCAACATTTTGGCAAATTGGCCCATTGCCATAATCGCTATAGTCATAGCAGTAGGTTCATTACCTTTAATTGTAGGTGTAAGCTATTTTCAGTACGGCGGAGCGCAGCAGCTGGCTGCTCAGAGCTACACTATGGAGGCTAAGGGAATTTCTTGGTTTCCCTCATTAAACTCATCAAATTCAACATCCCAAAACTCCACAGCGCTTTTGTAGACAAGTTGTGACCTGCACAACCACCACGCTATGAGATAATGACGGAACGATGCGAAACGGAGCCGTTTTCGAGGTAAATTCATACAAAACCGCTGATGCGCGTTGCGTTCAGGGACAGTTTTTCAGCAAGCAGTCTCCGTATTTACCCTGTATTTACCTCCTTGTTCCATGCAACGTGGACATAGCAACAACAGAGGCCTTGAAGATGGCGCAGGAAGTGGATCCTGAAGGAGAAAGGACCTTGGGTAAATAAATAGAGTTGATTTTAGAACAGGTCCATTCGGTTTATAGCTTGTAGTAGTTCTGAGTGGTTTCCTCCATCTCTCTCTCTATCTGTCTCTCTTTCTCTCTTAGGTATCCTGACCAAGCCTGATTTGGTGGACAAAGGCACAGAGCAGACAACCATTAACATTGTCCATAATGAGGTCATCCACCTGAAGAAGGGCTACATGATCGTCAGGTGCAGGGGCCAGAAGGAGATCACAGAAAAGATGTCTCTAACTGAGGCAATAGATAAAGAGAAAGCCTTCTTTAAGGATCATGCACATTTCCAGTAAGTTTATTTGTTTTGTAAATATGCTGCTAGTCCACATAACCATATGCAAATAGTGATTTGCAGTTTGACATACTTTGTAGCATGTATACAGTAACTTTTTTATATTTTCCAGGATCCTCTATGATGAAGGTCATGCCACTGTCCCCAAACTGGCAGAAAAACTCACCCTTGAGCTGGTGCATCACATCCAGGTGAATACTCCACCTGATTGATTTACTTCAGATGACTTTTCCCACTTCAGATGCGGATGTTCTGACTCTCTGTGTGACTTGCAGAGATCTCTGCCTCGACTGGGAGAGCAGATAGAGGAGAAGCTAAAACAGACCCGAGAGGAGCTTGACAAATATGGCAGTGGACCCCCATCTGAAGAAATTGGGAAACTTGGTTACCTCATTGACGTGAGTTTATCAGACAACACCTTCTATACTTTAACACTGTTCCTCCTATCCAGTATAGTGTAGCTGATATATTTATTTGACAGAATTTGCCATGTTGTTTTATCTTCTCTTCTAGAGGGTGACAGAGTTTACACAGGATGTTATCAGCGTCACCAAAGGAGAAGAACTAAGAACTATACGCAAGTTCAATATATTTTCCACACTCAGGAAGGAGTTTTCAGTGTGGAGAGACACCATAGATAACTCTGAAATAACATGTAAGGGCATTGACGACTTCATCAATACATCAGTTTAGCAACCTAATACGTAAAAAGTTGAGTTAGACAGTTTTTTTATGACACTTTTTGTTTTTAATGTGGAAAAGGTAACCTGTTACCTGTAACATTTTCAAATACAATATTAGAAAACTACTGTTACATTCATATTGCAGTCACCTGGAATATTGAGAGAGAGGTGGCTAATTTTGATCGACGGTACCGTGGGAGAGAACTGCCAGGTTTCATCAACTACAAGATCTTTGAGGACATGGTCAAGGAGCAGATCAAAAACCTGGAAGAACCAGCTGTCAAGAAACTCAGCGAGGTGGCAGGTATGTCCTACGATGAAACAATAACAACACTGACTGGCCATGTAAAGATTGTGATTGCATAGTTGTACCTTCTGATTTTTATTTGTTTTTTTTAAGAAATTGTGAAGAGGGAGCTGTTCAAGTTGGCAGACAGCAGCCTGGTTGGATTTCCTAACCTCCTCAGGACAGCTAAGGTATCCTCCCTATTGTCAGTTGGCATTGTAAACCTATGACTAAATCCTGCTGGAGGTTTTCTGATACATTTGTTTGTTCTTTAGATGAAGATTGAATCCATCAGGAAGGAGAAGGAGGCTACAGCAGAAGCCATGCTGAGGACCCAGTTTAAGATGGAGATGATTGTTTACACACAGGACGGCAGATACAGCAAGAAGTTAGGCAAGAGGAAGAGAGATGAAGAACAGGCCAGTCTTTTATCCAACTCCAGGAACAGCAATGCTAGCAATACTCAGAATGGGGCTACGCTGAAAGAGATGACTAAACACCTTAAATCCTATTACCAGGTGAGTGTCATTTTCAGGCTGCACGTTTTATTTTTGTGCTATCCGGATTCCACGTAATCTTAACTGTGAAAGACACACCAAAACATATTGAAGCAAGCAGAGGTGCTGCCCAAAAGCATCAAAATCAAAAGCACTGTCATTCTTCTCTGTAAACCACAGATTGCAGGCCAGCGTCTGGCCGACCAGATCCCGCTGGTGATCCGCTACCACCTGCTGCAGGAGTTGGCCGTCCAGCTGCAGAGGGAGATGCTGCAGATGCTTCAGGACAAGAAGAAGACTGAGTCCCTGCTTCAAGAGGACTCCAGAGTAAGAACCCAGCGGAAGAGCCTTCAGAAACGTCTGGAGCGTCTGTCAAAGGCGCGTGACTTGTTGCTTGAGTTCAGCATGAACATTTACAACTTCAGCACACCAGAGTTCTCATAGAGGAAGTTGCTAAGTTGTTTGGAGATATTATTTATCTTTATTATCGTATTTCTGACATAACAACTAATTAAGTCATCTTGTTAAATCATCTTCTATTACATTGTCAGAGATTTCAGAGATGTTTTTGTCATGGCCATGCTTGTTCTGAATGACATGTCATGGTGTATTGTATGTGTGGTTGTAAATGTTTGTGTCATTGAATTATTTTGTGGTTTGAGTGGAGGGTGGCTAATAAACACAAGGTTAACTGTTTGACATTTATTTGTTCATTAAATCCGATCGATACATATTGTTAGATATAGATATGTAACCTGGTGCAACATGTGTTTTGTAGAAGGGAGTTATTCCTGCATGGTCAGATTTTTTAAATTTATGTTGTAATATCCAAAGGAATAACTATAAAGCAAAATCAGCATGAAAACAACAGAGCAAATAAATCCAGCTGTTCGCATCATGTGTGTATGTACAGTAGCCTATATGTGAAGGTATGTGGTACCAACAAGAATAATACAATGATTATGTGTTATTTATTATTACGGATTTATTCTTATACAGTTTATTATACACTTTTTATTCATTATTGTAACTTAGATGGAGATCGGACCATATTTGAAAATACATTCACCTCGATAAAAATGTCATCATCAATGTTGATCTAGATAACCATGAGTAGCTTCAAAAAAAGAAAATCCACCTTTTGGAATTGTCCAGTCAGACCTGAATCCAATAAGGATGCTATGGAATGACTTCAAGAGAGCCATTCACACCAGACATAACATGGCTGAGCTGAAGCTAAGGACCAAGCCTCCAAAATTCAGTGTTGTGCAGTTCTGATCTGTACAGGAAACGTTTGGTTGAGCTTATTGCTGCCAAAGGAGGTTCAACCAGTTATTAAATCCAAGGGTTCACTTTTTCCACCTGCACTGTGAATGTTTAACGGATGTGTTCGACAAGGACATGAAATATTGTTTGTGTGGTATTAGGTTAAGCACATTGTGTTTGTGTATAGCCTACTTGTGAATTAGATGTAGATCGGATAATGGCCAATTAATGCCGAAAACTAAGAAATTCCAATGGTTTCACATCCTTTTCCTTTGTTGGTACATGTCACAAGTAAACCTAAGGAAACGAAACCTAACACAGCACAATTTAACTTTCAGTTTCCTGCATCAGTGAAATACCGGCATCACTCTCAAATGGTTTAGATGCTGCTACAGCTGCTGTTACAGACAGAGCTTATAGTCTCAGCATACTTTTCCAGTTTTTCTAAACAGGAGGCAAGAAAAATTCATCACCATGAACACTCTGAACCAACAGTATGAGGAGAAAGTTCGTCCCTGCATCGACCTCATCGACTCTCTCCGCTCTCTGGGTGTAGAGAAGGACTTGGCTCTGCCTGCCATCGCCGTGATAGGAGACCAAAGCTCGGGGAAGAGCTCCGTGCTGGAGGCGCTGTCCGGGGTGGCTCTGCCGAGAGGAAGTGGTGAGTTATAAATAACTAAGAAGCCTAGGTCGTTCAACCAGTGGGGCAGCATGTGGAAGGTGATTAATTGTATTGGTCAATAATTATAATTTTTATTTGGGTATCGTTGCAGGTATAGTAAAGCGCTAGGCTATATAAATTCAGACCATTTACCAATTAAAAATACAGTAATTTCTTGTGCACATGTTATAACAGACAATAATTTAAATAAATTGAGTACATTCTTAAATTTTTCTTTTCAATTAATTTATTTTCTGATCAAGTTTAGTTAAGATTTGAGGATCCTAACAGGCTGAAAACAGTCTGGTCATTACGGCCAGTAGGCTACATTGACAAAGTTTTTTTTTTTTTTTTTTTACAAAGAATAGAAAAAAGTTTTCTTTTCATTCATTTTCAGTTGTTTTGCATAGATTACATAAAACAAATGAGTCATCAACGGAGATTAAATCTTCACAAACCTGTATGGCTTGTTCAATTGTTCTGGTGTGGATTAGGGCACCATGGCAGTCTGTTCAATAAAACAAGAATGCCACAAGACAAGTCCTCTCATGGTTACTGCTGGCTTTGCAAATAACATTGAGATCCTATACTGTAACTCAGGCAGTTAACAGGTGAGCATGCTGTATACCGTGCTAACACATTGGTGAGAGGCTTGCATAACAGACCATTTCTGTGTCTCCTGTTCATTTTCACCAAGCAGAGAGGATTTCACTTTGAATTTTTCCCATTTCTTGTCATTTGCTCATCTGTAATTCAGGCATTGTAACAAGATGTCCTCTTGAACTGAAGATGAAGAGAAAGAAAGAAGGAGAGGAGTGGTACGGGAAGATAAGCTACCAGGAACATGAGGAGGAACTAGATGACCCTGCAGATGTGGAGAAAAAGATCAGAGAAGGTAACTTGTTGTTCTTAACTGTCACAATGAAATAGAATTTAAGGAATACATAAAGGTTCAATATTTGAGACATCTCCGTCTCTTTGTTATCTTCATATGCTGAATCGTGTCCCCTGTCTTTCTCTCTCCAGCTCAGGATGAAATGGCCGGGGTCGGTGTGGGGATCAGCGATGACCTGATCAGTCTGGTGATCGCCTCTCCTGATGTTCCAGACCTGACTCTCATTGACCTGCCCGGCATCGCCAGGGTGGCTGTAAAGGGACAACCAGAAAACATTGGAGACCAGGTGCGTTACTTCAACACACAGGGTAAAAGATATTGGCAGCTCTTGAACAGATTGATCAGAATCTGCATGGTGCAAACAGTCACTGTCCTCACAGGTTGAATCTTAAGCGCTGTAAACAGATTAACATCAAACATGCTTCAGAAGGGTATGCTGGCTCAGTGTCATCATTTAATATGCACAACTCAAACCTGGAGATCAGAGGCAAACAGTCTTTAATGCAAACAGGATCAGTAATTAGGTCAGCAAACAGATCCAAGAATGATTGAACAAAATAAAAATCGCATGCTGGCTACATACATGAGGAGGGGAAGACAATGAGTCACATGTTAGGGATGGGGCCGACAGTCATAGGAGCGAGAAACGAACGGTGGCAGGAAGTGTGAAGCTGAAATGTGACAAAAAGGCCAGGTAGATTAAAAGCAGGAAGTGATGAATAATTATGAAGATAACAGAGGACATAACCTAGGTTGAGGACGCAACATGAGAAGGTTACACAGATTGTGGATAGATTTTCACAAAGACATGTGACCTTTGTGTCCCATCTCTGACACTCAACTCAGCTTGAAACACAATGTGATTTAATCCTCTCAGATAAAGAGACTGATCCAGAAGTTCATCACCAAACAAGAGACCATCAGTCTGGTGGTTGTTCCAAGCAACGTGGACATAGCAACCACAGAGGCCTTGAAGATGGCACAGGAAGTGGATCCTGAAGGAGAGAGGACCTTGGGTAAATAAATAGAGTTGATTTTAGAACAGGTCCATTCAGTTTATGGCTAGCTGATATTCTGAGTGATTTCCTTTCTCTCTCTCCCTCTCTCTTTCTCAGGTATCCTGACCAAGCCTGATTTGGTGGACAAAGGCACAGAGGAGACAATCATTGACATTGTCCACAATGAGGTCATCCACCTGAAGAAGGGCTACATGATCGTCAAGTGCAGGGGTCAGAAGGAGATCACAGAGAGAGTGTCTCTAACTGAAGCAACAGAGAGAGAGAAAGCCTTCTTTACGGATCATGTACATTTCCAGTAAGTTCATTCTTTTGGGTAATTATACATACAATTTGGGTGTTTGACGGGTTGTGTAGCATGTCATGCTTTTTATTCTTGCCATAGCACTCTCTACAATGACGGCCATGCCACGGTTCCCAAACTGGCTGAGAAACTGACGCTTGAGCTAGTGCATCACATTGAAGTGAGTTGCTATTATTGCATCGCCTCAGCAATTGCTGTACCATGAAAATTACGATAAGTTCCCTAAGTTATCAAAGGTTTGACCCCTGCTCTGTGACTTCCAGAAATCTCTGCCTCGACTGGAAGAGCAGATTGAGGAGAAACTTGCACAGACTCAGACAGAGCTGGAGAGATACGGCACCGGGCCACCGTCTGATGCAGCCGAGAGACTCGTCTTCCTCATTGATGTGAGCTCCCACACAACATAAGACTTACCTGGCAGCAAATACTCACCACCACCACCACCATCCTTGCCATTTGCTCATCTTTAAATGTTTGTTGGATAAATGTGTCTCACACGTGTGTTCCAGAAAGTGACAGCATTCACTCAGGATGCCATCAGTCTGTCTGCAGGAGAGGAGCTCAAGTGTGGAGAAAAACTTAATGTCTTCTCTATGCTCAGAAGAGAGTTTGGGAAGTGGATTTACCACCTTGACCGCTCAGGAGAAAACTGTGAGTGTTTAAGTTTAATCTGCTGTTAAAGGGATAGTTCACCCAAAATTGAAATTTCACTCATTATCTACTCACCCTCATGTGGCTCAGAGCTATCCGTGGCTTTTCTGAGTTACAGGGGGTCTCGGCATAGAAGTGCTTGTCCATATAACGGTTGCAAATGGATACCAACTGTCTTTGTAACAAAAAGACACACCAAAAAACATCCAAATACCTCCATGCTGCTCGTAATGTCCGTCTTGTATTGAAGCCCCGAAATGCGAAATTGTCCTGAAATAAATTAAATAAGTCTATATTTCAAGCTTGTTTTGTACCGGAAGCTTCTCGAAGCTCCTCTTCCCATTCGTCCAAATTTGATGAACCAGGAAGAGGAGCTTCCACTACAAAAAAGCTTGAAAAATAGCCTTTTTTTTTATTTTTCATGACAATTTCACATTTCGGGGCTTCAATACAAGACGGACATTACATACGAGCAGCATGGAGGTATTTGGATGTTTTTTGGTGTGTCTTTTTGTTACGAAGACAGTTGGTATCCATTTGCAACCGTTAAATGGACATGCACTGCTATGCCGAGACCCCCTGTAACTCAGAGAAGCCACGGATAACTTCTCCCAGCCCTTAGTCCACATGAGGGGGAGGAGATAATGAGTGAAATTTCAATTTTGAGCTTTAAGCTGTCCATCTGTTGAGTCCTGAAATACATGTTTGTGTGTCACAGTTAATAAAAGAATTGATAGAGAGGTGGAGGACTATGAAGACAGGTACCGTGGGAGAGAACTGCCAGGTTTCATCAACTACAAGACCTTTGAGGTCATGGTCAAGGAGCAGATCAAACAACTGGAAGAACCAGCTGTCAAGAAGCTCAAGGATATTGGAGGTATATGACCTGGGGCGCCGAAAATGGGGGGTAAAGGAGACGGATTCTAGGGGCCCATGATTGAGGGGGGCCCAGAGAGGCCCCTAATGATGATGAAATGATAATACAGTAAAAATAATGACACCAAGTTATTAAAGCAGAAGTAAGCGAGCCGGTGGTTTTGGCTAACTTCCTGTCAGCCGTTGGAGTTAGCAGTCCCCGCCCTCGTCCCTACGTCACCACATTCACGCGCATCCCTTGGCTGCACACACAGAGAGGACCGCCCCTTTATGCTGTTCTCTCTCCTTATTGGATAAAGGTTGTAGGATACAAGGAAAGTTTTCTCCTCAGCTTACAGCAGAGCAGAGTGACTGACAGACCCGTGTTTCAGACCAAACACTCTATAAAAGTGATTGCCGTCCAAAGATATAACTATTTAAGACTTATATTAACACAAACATTCCGCTTACTTCTGCTTTAACTAACATATAATCACAAATGTTTTATTTTCAATGTCCTGGTAACAATAACTTTATTGTTTTGGAAACATCAACGCCTGCAATAATAATACATTTTACTACAGTCTCAAAAAAATACAAAGGTGAATCTGTTATGGGAAATGGAAAAATGAATTCCATTGTATTCAGAGTGCTCAGTTCTTCCCCTACTGTACATGTCAACTGTCATGCTGTTCCTCTTTCACAAATATGGTAATGATAGTCAAAAATACCATTAAAATGCATAATTGTATATAAAATAGCATTAAAAAAATTTGCTGCTGTGTTGGGGGCCTTGTAAAGATTCTTTTCATGGGGCCCAAAATCCCTAGCGGCGCCCCTGTATATGACTATGTGAAAGATTTACTGCTTTTCTTTATTGCTAAATATTCTGAAGGGAAAATCAAAATGCTTTGAGTTTTGTTATATTTCCATTTTCTCCAGATGCTGTCAGGAAAGTGTTCATACAGCTGGCCCAGGGTAGCTTCCCAGGATTTCCTAACCTCATGAAAACAGCAAAGGTCTTCTTCAAATCAGATTTTGATTTTGTACATCACTGTTATTATTTTGGCCAAAATTCAGCCAAAATTTAATTTAATTGCACAAGTTTTGGTAGTGTTCTGACTGACTAGAATCTCACTCTCCAGGCAAAGATTGAAGCCATAAAGCAAGAAAAAGAGGTCTCTGCTGAAACCATGCTGAGAACTCAGTTCAAGATGGAGATGATCGTTTACTCTCAGGACAGAACCTACAGCAGCAGTTTGACTGACAGGAAGAGAGAGGAGAATGAGGGAGAAGAGGAAGACAAAAGGAGTATTGTGTACTGCAGGGATAATCATGCAACACTTCAGGAGCTGATGTTGCACCTCAAATCTTATTACAATGTAAGTTTTGATTTAGCACAAAATTCATGAACAAAAACAATAACCGTAAGTTATAGACAGAAGCTTTGTATTTCTTCAATAACTGGTCTGAAAACATTGTCCTCTTTCCTCCCTCAGATTGCCAGCCAGCGTCTGGCTGACCAGATCCCACTGGTGATCCGCTTCCAGATGTTGCAAGAGTGTGCTGTCCAGCTGCAGAGGGAGATGCTGCAGATGCTTCAGGAGAAGGAGAACGTAGACTTCTTGCTGAAGGAGGACATGGACATCGGCAACAAAAGAGCTGCTTTGCAGAGTCGCCTCAATCGTCTCATGAAGGCCCGTGCATATCTGGTTGAATTCTAGAGGCTGAGGCCCTAAAAGTATGGTTATGGCACAGTTGTAGTTGGATTGTACTGTATACACAATGTACCAGGCTGAGACCAGTTTTTATGAATAGAGCAATAGATATAAGTCTGTTTCTGTCCTCTGCCTTTGAACTGTTGATAAAACCGTGTACTTTAGCTCCCCCTTGTGGCATTAGATTGGTAACTGTAATAAATTATTTGGTGTCAGTCAATTAGCAAATGTGGTTGAGCACCTTCAGCAATGTAAAAGTCTGCATAAGATATACATACAAAATTGATTTAGTCCTAAAACTACCTAAAAGATGTAGTTTTTCTGATAACAATTACGATAATCTGTGCACCTTTGAAACTAATATGAATCATTCTGAATAAACTGAGGTAATTTGAGTTATATGCACAAATAGTAGGTTATATAAAAGTATATTAACTGTTTTGATAAATAAACTGAACAATACAGATGGGAACAAGTCAAGTTTATTCAAAAATACATACAAAAACAATTCCTAGATAAAAACAAATCATTTGAGGATGAGGATGATTGTTATCTGTGTATTGTATGTGTATGTGTTTGAATGTGTGATGAGAGTGAGAGAGAGTGTATGTGCTGTTGGTCTCTATTGTGCACTTTATGATTTGGCGCTCTTGTTTCCCTGCTTTTATTAGTGCATTCTGTCAATTTTTTAAATATTATGGTTATCATGTCTTATTTCAATTAATCTTAATATTGTATCTGTTTAGCACTTTACCTGCCCAGGGACTACAGGCGGAAATTAGCAATTGTTGCTATAACCTGGCTCAAAGCATCTCTTCTTGTTTTACAAGATTAATGTTTTTTTTGTGCATTGTCCCTGTTTTAAATAAATAAATTCAATCAATCAATCAATCAATCAATCAATCAATCAATCAATCAATCAATCAATCAATCAATCAATCAATCAATCAATCAATCAATCAATCAATCAATCAATTTAAAAGCAGTCAACTTCATTTCTTCAAGTCAGGATCTTTCCATGTTCATTCTCCATTATTATTATTCAAAGTAAAATCAGTCACATACACTGATTATCATGTCAAGCAAAACTGTCATGATAGAATAAGCAAAATGATTATACATTTGGAACAGACAGACTGACTTACTTGAGTGTTTCGTGATGGTCTGGGTGTTGCTGGATAACCTTAGCTAAAGCGTCATACTCTGAAAAGAAATAAAGTCAGTGTGTCAAATATACATTTTTGCAACCCACATTGCTAATAAATAGATAAGAAATAGAAGCTGCACTTGTTTTCTGTGTGATACCTGTGAGAAAAGTCTAGAAGAGAATATCAATCACTGAGAAATACAAAAGACAAACCTGAGACAAAGCGCTCTGGTGTCTGGTTCTATATAATGTGTGGACCTCAGAGGCACAATAGTTAATCCTAGACCAGATTTGGCCATGTGGAGTTAATGGACATCATCCATTCCCTGTGGGATAGTTAATGCCTGGTGGATAGCAAACCAATAGAAAAGTTCTGCTGCAGACCTGAAGGAGTGGAAGCCTGCAAGAGAACCATGGTTACAAAGTAAGTTTGTGTGAGAATAAATTCACTCTCTGGAGAAAAGTACTCTTTATACATTAACTACAGTTGTTATGTTTATATCAGTGTTGTTCCTGTGTCTTTATGTTTATTTGACAATCACAGACTAATAAGGCTACACATGACTACAGTAAAACATTATGATAGGCAATTCACAGATTCCATGACTATGATTTATTCCAGTCATGTGACTTCCTCAAATCCAGCCTTTGTCTAAAACAAAAGTGTGTTAAGAAATCTCAGTTTGATGTGTGTGATACCACTTGATGAGGAGCAGCAGTTCTCCATATGAACTTCTAAATCAACAGCTTAAGGCTGCTAGGGTTTGGTCAAATAAGCTATATGGCCATTTCTACAGCGTTTTATAACATCCTACAAACCTTTTATTCTGTAGGTTCAACAGTCAGTCAGTGCGTCAGTAATAATGCGATGTTTTAATTATCAAATTTTGTAATGTGTAGACATTAAAAACAACTAAGTAAGTATTTGAGTATTTAAACTACTTTCACTTGTATTCGAGTAGTATTTAAAAAGATATGAGCCACCATTACCTTTTTTTTAATCTACTAATTTAGCCTATTGCAAATCACTCTAAAGTAGGCCCTATCTGTGTCAACGGTCATATCCGTATATTTAAATGGGTTGTCGACCTACACAAACTGAAAAATGGACACCTATTAGGGGAGACTGGGGACAGTTGCAACACTTTTTAAATTTTTCTCAGTTACTCGGAGACTATTTGGACTAGGCTCACCAAACTTTTATAGATTAAACATACATTTGTCAGCTAATTAGTCATACCATTTAAAGATGGTTACATATGACACATCAATCACAATATTCATTTGAATGGAAGAATCCAGACGTTGCAACTGACCCCAAACGTGGGGACAGTTGCAACACGGATCAGGGACGGTTGCAACATATTAAACATACATTACATTTCACTAATTAACTTTAGATTTTTGTCTCAATAAGCATAGTATTCCTAAAATATGCATTGTCTTACAATAATACTATAGTATTATTTAGTTATTTAGTCATATTTATCAGAGAACAGTTGGAGTTTTGTTTTTGTTGTGGAACATAGGCCTTGAGTCAATGTGCAGAGGTTAACAGTGGTAATAAAACTCAAAAGCTCAGTGTGAGACAAGAAGAATGGAAGAAACTTTTATGTACTCTACTTTTGGATGATTTATTCACTGTATGACATCAAATAAATGTACATTTCTCTAATTTTCAAAGGAAAATATATGTGGCTACGTCTGTCCCATAGAATAAGATACAACTACAAATTGCATATTTGATAGGAAGCTATCTGGAGAATTATTTTGAAATCTCAGTCTCTCATGGTTTAATATAATTGACTGTTCTGTTCATCATGAGGGAAAAATAGATATATTTTGCCTATTTTAAGCTAAAAATGTTTCATTTTGTACATTTGCATTTGCATAGTGCTTCCATATTCAAATGGCAGTTGTTGCAACCATCCCCACCCTGTCAGCCATGACAAAACATCATGTACTAGCTAGACACAATGACACTGACACATGCTAACCATGTCATTTGATAGTCAACAAAACAGTGATTCAAACTAGATATACAAAAGGTCAGGACAGCATGACAAAAATACAGCTCATGAAAAAAGCTACTTTCATACCCTTAAAACAACTTTGTCTCAGTACAAGCAGGAGCAGATGCTGAATATGTCTTTTCTATTATTGGTGGGTAGAGGGTCTAACTGTGAATGTGCAGTGTGAGTGTCATCACTCTAGCATGTTTCTGATTGGAGAAATAAGGCTTGTTGCAACCGTCCCTTGTTGCAACTGTCCCAGTCTCCCCTACATGGTTTCGAAATCATGTCGTAAGCCTATTGATGAAGCCTCGTCTCAGCACGAGAGCTATGAGTAAAACTCGAGGAAACAAAACCTACACTAAGTTTCGATTTCGTGATGCGATTGCGCTGCCCCCACTCCGAGCTGCACCTTCTTTCACAGTGCGTTTATCGCCGAGGAGAGATACAGCAGCAGACAAGAAGTCATCATGAACACTCTGAACCAACAATATGAGGAGAAAGTCCGTCCCTGCATCGACCTCATCGACTCTCTCCGCTCTCTGGGTGTAGAGAAGGACTTGGCTCTCCCTGCCATCGCCGTGATAGGAGACCAAAGCTCGGGGAAGAGCTCCGTGCTGGAGGCGCTGTCCGGGGTGGCTCTGCCGAGAGGAAGTGGTGAGTAATCATAAAATAGTGAAAAAAAAAATCTATTATGATGATGTCACCAATTGACCTCATTATTTACTCTTTCATTATTCAGCCAGACACCATTAAAGTGCCTCTTTTCCACCAAAGCACCTGAGGAGTTAAAGTTGGAACCGGTTTGTCGTGTTTCCACAGATGAATTGCCTTATAGCCACAGAATATACTTTATATCATGTAATGTAAATCTAACAAAATGTAATATTTAAGTCTCTGTTAATTTCCATTTGTTTATTTTTACTGTGAAATGTTTTTTCTTCTTCCCCCATTTCTTGTCAATTACTCATCGGTATTCAAGGCATTGTGACAAGATGTCCTCTGGAACTGAAGATGAAGAGAAAAGAAGAAGGAGAGAAGTGGTGTGGAAAGATCTCCTACCGTGGTCATGAGCCAGAAGACATAAAAAACCCTGAAGCAGTGGAGAAGAAGATTCGTAAAGGTACAGTAACAGAATGCAGCGTTCATAAGCTTTTTTTGAGTTGATTTGTCGTTTCAGTGGTCGACACATCTTCAAAAACTTACAGTAATCATGTCTTTTCTCACTATCTCTCTCTCCAGCTCAGGATGAAATGGCCGGGGTCGGTGTGGGGATCAGTGATGACCTGATCAGTCTGGAGATCGCCTCTCCTGATGTTCCAGACCTGACTCTCATTGACCTGCCCGGCATCACTAGAGTGGCTGTAAAGGGACAACCAGAAAACATTGGAGACCAGGTTTGTTACTTCATGTTACCCCAGGAAAAAAATATTGGTAGCTCTTGAACAGATTGCCATGAAGGTTGAATGAATCTCTGGAGATCAAAAACAAATACACTTAAAGGGATAGTTCACCCAAAATTCAAATTTCACTCATTATCTACTCACCCTCATGTCGACTAAGGGCTGAGAGAATTTTCAGAGTCCTCCGTGCCTTCTCGGAGTTACCATCAAAGACATATGACATATTTTAAGCTTGTTTGTAGCGGAAGCTCCCAGTGTCTCAGTTCACTGCTCTTCCTGTGTCAGTGCAAATCAGACCGGCGGAACAATTTCTCATGTCGGGGCTTCAATACAAGAGGGACATTACAGACGAGCAGTATGGAGGTATTTGGATGTTTTTTGGTGTGTCTTTTTGGACGAAGAAAAGTGAGCACCATTCACAACCATTATATGGACAAATACTGACTCTGAAAATTCTCCCAGCCCTTAGTCGATATGAGGGTGAGTAGATAATGAGTGAAATTTCAATTTTGGTTGAACTATCCCTTTAAAAAACTGATTTGTGGCTTCCTATGAAATACTGATGTGGTTATTACAGCAACTCAAATGGTGATTATGTATGTTTAAGGTGTAGTGTTTATACTTTTCAGATAAAGAGACTGATCCAGAAGTTCATCACCAAACAAGAGACCATCAGTCTGGTGGTTGTTCCATGCAACGTGGACATAGCAACCACAGAGGCCTTGAAGATGGCACAGGAAGTGGATCCTGAAGGAGAGAGGACCTTGGGTAAATAAATAGAGTTATTTATTTTAGAAAAGATCCAACCAGTTTATAGCTTGTAGTAATTCCGAGTGATTTCCTCCATCTCTCTATATCTGTCTCTCTTAGGTATCCTGACCAAGCCTGATTTGGTGGACAAAGGTACAGAGCAGACAACCATTAACATTGCCCATAATGAGGTCATCCCCCTGAAGAAGGGCTACATGATCGTCAGGTGCAGGGGCCAGAAGGAGATCACAGAAAAGATGTCTCTAACTGAGGCAATAGATAAAGAGAAAGCCTTCTTTAAGGATCATGCACATTTCCAGTGAGTTCATTTGTTTTGTAAATATGCAGCTATTTGACACAAATACATGCGAAAAGTAATTTGCAGTTTGACCCACTTTTTAAAAAATATTTTCAAGGACCCTCTATGATGAAGGTCATGCCTCTGTTCCCAAACTGGCAGAAAAACTCACCCTTGAGCTGGTGCATCACATCCAGGTGAATACTCCGCCTGATTGATTTACTTCAGATGACTTTTCCCACTTCACATGTGAATGTTCTGACTCTCTGTGTGACTTGCAGAGATCTCTGCCTCGACTGGGAGAGCAGATAGAGGAGAAGCTAAAACAGACCCGAGAGGAGCTTGACAAATATGGCAATGGACCCCCATCTGAAGAAATTGGGAAACTTGGTTACCTCATTGACGTTAGTTAATCAGACAACACCTTCTATACTTGAACACTGCTCCTCCAACATTGTTCCTCCATCCAGTATAGTGTAGCTGATATATTGATTGACAGAATTTGCCATGTTGTTTTATCTTCTCTTCTAGAGGGTGACGGAGTTTACACAGGATGTTATCAGCGTCACCAAAGGAGAAGAACTAAGAACTACACGCAAGTTCAATATATTTTCCATACTCAGGAAGGAATTTTCAGTGTGGAGAGGGACCATAAATGTCTCTGAAATAACATGTAAGGGCATTGATGACTTGACGTCATTTTAACAATTCAATATGTAAAAAGTTTAGTAACACAGTTTTAATAATACTTTTGTTTTTAACTTGAAAAAGTAACCTGTTTTACACTTTCAAAACATTACATTCATATTGCAGTCACCAGTGATATCGAGAGAGAGGTGGGTAATTATGATCGACGGTACCGTGGGAGAGAACTGCCAGGTTTCATCAACTACAAGACCTTTGAGGACATGGTCAAGGAGCAGATCAAACAACTGGAAGAACCAGCTATCAAGAAACTCAACCAGGTGTCAGGTATGTCTTATCATGATGAAACAATAACAATGACTGGCCATGTCAAGATTGTGATTGCATGGTTGTACCTTCTGATTTGTTTTTTTGTTTTTTAAGAAATTGTGAAGAGGGAGCTGTTCAAGTTGGCAGACAGCAGCCTGGTTGGATTTCCTAACCTCCTCAGGGCAGCTAAGGTATCCTCCCTATTGTCAGTTGGCATTGTAAACCTATGACTAAATCCTGCTGAAGGTTTTCTGACACATTTTGTTCTTTAGATGAAGATTGAATCCATCAGGAAGGAGAAGGAGGCTACAGCAGAAGCCATGCTGAGGACCCAGTTTAAGATGGAGATGATTGTTTACACACAGGACGGCAGATACAGCAAGAAGTTAGGCAAGTGGAAGAGGGATGAGGTACAGAGTGGTGTGAAGACCAACAATAAGACTGCCTTTGGGACCAATAGTCAGAATGGGGCTACGCTGAAAGAGATGACTAAACACCTTAAATCCTATTACCAGGTACGTGTCTTTTACAGGCTGCACGTTTTATTTTTGTGCTACACAGAACACGTACACTGGTTTCCAAATCATAACTGTGACAGAAAGACAAACATAAACATATTAAAGCAGTTATTTCACTGTTGTGTGTGAAAAGTGACAGTCATCGTGGACCGCTGTCACGTTGAAGTGCTGCCCAAAAGCATCAAAATCAAAAGCACTGTCATTCTCCTCTGTAAACCACAGATTGCAGGCCAGCGTCTGGCCGACCAGATCCCGCTGGTGATCCGCTACCACCTGCTGCAGGAGTTGGCCGTCCAGCTGCAGAGGGAGATGCTGCAGATGCTTCAGGACAAGAAGAAGACTGAGTCCCTGCTTCAAGAGGACTCCAGAGTAAGAACCCAGCGGAAGAGCCTTCAGAAACGTCTGGAGCGTCTGTCGAAGGCGCGTGACTTGTTGCTTGAGTTCAGCATGAACATTTACAACTTCAGCACACCAGAGTTCTCATATGAAGATGAAGACGAATACGAATACTCAGATGATCTATTGTATTAATCCCCAAAGGGAAATTCATTTGTCTGTCAGCTCATCTACCATTTGCAGAAGAATTAAAAAGCCTGATGGCTGAAAGTACAAAGGATCTTCTATATTTCTCCATTCTGCAGTGAAGAGAGAGGCGCTGTCCACCACCACCGTTTTCTTGGTCCATCCAGGTGTTATGAAGTGGATGATCTGAGTTGTTCAGAATGGTCCCAACCATCTTCATTGTGCTTCACTCCACCACATTTTCAGAGAATTCAGAGATTTTTATCATGGCCATGTTTTTCCTGAATGGCATGTCATACAGTACAGTATGTATAGTTGTTTTATATGTTTGTCTTTATTTTGTGGTTTGAGGTGGGTGGCTAATAAACATAAGGTTAAAGTGACGTGTATTTGTTCATTAGTGTATTGGGATGGTGGCTCAACTTACCCCTGGCCAAATGGCTCAACTTACAGTTAAAATGGTGCACTTTCATGCCAAGTTTACTACCTCATAAGTAGCTCATAGATACCACAACTCATGTAAAACAAATTTATAATTATCTATTTTCATCTAAACACAATTCTCATGAAACTTATGATAAACAAAATTCACTTTTGAGATTGAAAAATGTTTATTGGACATGTTAAACCACTTTACCCATGTGGTTCTTACTTTCACAGACTCCATTAAATAATTATTAAATATTTAGTCACATGCTCAATTTTCCTTATGGTTTCCTAGAAACAAGGGGACTAACCATGCGTCTACCCCGTTCTCCCCTACCTCTGTATAAGACAGTCAAGTTTTCAGTTTTCAGTCCTAAACAAGTTAGGGCAGCCTCACAATTAAAATCATTAAAATACAAATACCTCAGGGTGCATGCATCCTAACAATTAAAATGCTAACATGATTATAAAACAATGGGGGAAAAAAAGTCAATTTTACCAGAGCCACAGGAATCAAACAGTCACAGCCACACGGAGTGCACACAAAGGATTTGAGTAAAGTGAAGCCTGCAGTCACACCTGCTGCCAATCAGCCCTTCCTCCAGTTCCTGTATCTCCTCTGATTGGTCCAGCCTCTGCAGAGTTTCCTTAGATCTCACCGCTCGGATGTTGCTCCATCGGTGAAAGGCGTCACTCTCAGCAGGTTTAGGTGCTGCTGTAGTTATCAGCCGGCTCACGGATAGTCAGTAGACTTTTCAGACTTTTCTAAACAGGAGTCAAGAAGAAGTCATCACCATGAACACTCTGAACCAACAATATGAGGAGAAAGTTCGTCCCTGCATCGACCTCATCGACTCTCTCCGCTCTCTGGGTGTAGAGAAGGACTTGGCTCTGCCTGCCATCGCCGTGATAGGAGACCAAAGCTCGGGGAAGAGCTCCGTGCTGGAGGCGCTGTCCGGGGTGGCTCTGCCGAGAGGAAGTGGTGAGCAACAAAGTGTAGCAGACAATTATTTACTTAAAATTATGTTTGCGCTGTTGTTGTACACAGTGTTGCATAATGTTATAGGTAATGCTTTACAATAGCCTACACAATATTTCCTGAGTTGCCGCCCAATATTTCACTCCCCCCTTACCAAACGCCCCAACTTCTGATAGCCCTGTATATGCTAGCCCAAAAAATATCAAGTTCATGGTAGTGCTGTTGGTTTTGTACATATACTACTCACAAAAAATAGGGAATGATTGGCTTTTGGATTAAATTTCAGAATGCACCTAAAATGCACTAATACCTTTACAGGTTAACTTACTTTAACCTTCTCTAAACTTTTGAATGCACAATCCAATTGATCAATGTTTCAGTAGCCTACTTATTGAATAACATGCTGTTCTCTAACAATGTGATTAACCACAAAAATCACAAGCAGATTTAGTCTGATTTAGTAGTTCAATTGTCACTGAACCACTAAATGTTCTGGTTCAATGACAATTTGTATGCAGTCCTCTTCTCTCTCTCTCTCCTCCCCAAGATGTTCAAATTTTGGCATCATGAGACAATCAAGACAGCACTTTGATCAAATTGATCAAGTTATTGAGACATTGAGATTTTTGTTGTGCTATAAGCCACCACTGTTGTTAGCTTTTGTTTGAGATAAAGAAATTACCATTGCATCCTTCTACTTAAAAGGCCTCATGATAGAATATCACTGTAGCATGCATGAACTTTTTATAGGGATATTCTTGTCAAATATCCCTAACTTTTTGTGAGTAGCCCTATACCCCAGGCAGTGAACAACATACAGTAGCTATAGACTGAGCCACACAGACTCTATATTGGGAACATATCAGTGCCTCAGTTCGCAGGGTGTCATCGCGATAACGCAGCAGGTTGCCATGGAGACGTCCTTGATCGGGTCCCAGACAGAGTCAACAATCAACAGGTGTCCGTGAAGAAGGGAGGGAGGAATAGGAATACAGAGCGTCTCACTGCAGCGATCTCCTGGGGGAGTTGTCCAGGTGCTGCGGAGCTGGAGGGCCGGAATGCAGATTAGATTATGATTGTTTGGGTTAGGGCGTGTTTTGGGTTAGTTTGTCCATTCTGGTCTTCAAATCGATCCATTCGCCTTTGCAAAGCCAAAAGCTTCTCCAAGATATATCCCAAGTTGTGATTAATGTCCACAGTCTGAGTGCTAACAGCTCTGCTCACTCCATCAATTATGTTGGGCAGCTTCATGGGGCTTTAGACTGCTGTCACCGTCTTCTGAATTTTCCGATACACCAGGGCAATGCCTAATAATCCAATCAGCAGATAGCCTGTTATCATGATTCCACATATATGTAGAGATCTTTGATGTCCTCAACGGAAAGAATCGTGTAACCAGCGGTGAACTTTTCGTCAGGGCAGAGCTTCTCATCGAGAAAATTCTGTCAATTGCGTTGAGAGACCAGTTGACCAATTCCATGATTTTAGATTTAGAGAGCAATGCCGAGAGAGGCTCCCAAAGTTTGAGACAAGACAGGATGAGACGTGAGAAGCAAAGCAGGGAAGATAAGGGAGAGGGGAGAGAGGGTAGTGTTGTAACTGAGACAGTTCTTGTGTTATCTGTTCAATTTCACATGAACCTTTTTTTTTGACTCCCTTGTCATTCTCTCATCTGTAATTCAGGCATTGTGACAAGATGTCCTCTTGAACTGAAGATGAAGAGAAAGAAGGAAGGAGAGGAGTGGTATGGGAAGATAAGCTACCAGAACCACGAGGAGGAGATCGATGACCCTGCAGATGTGGAGAAAAAGATCAGACAAGGTAACTTGTTGTTCTTAACTGTCACCAATGCAAGCCAAGCATTGAAGGAAAACATAAAGATTCAATGTTCCAGTTATCCACCCTGTCCTCTGTTATCTTCATACTCCATGTCTTCTCTCTCTCTCTCCAGCTCAGGATAAAATGGCCGGAGTCGGTGTGGGGATCAGCGATGACCTGATCAGTCTGGTGATCGCCTCTCCTGATGTTCCAGACCTGACTCTCATTGACCTGCCCGGCATCGCCAGGGTGGCTGTAAAGGGACAACCAGAAAACATTGGAGACCAGGTGTGTTACTTCAACACACAGGGTAAAAGATATTGGCAGCTCTTGAACAGATTGCGAGGAATCTGCATGGTGCAAACAGTCACTGTCCTCACAGGTTGAATCCTGATGACTTAAGATAATAACAATAACAAACATGCTTCAGAAAGGTATGCTGGCTCAGTGTCACCATTAATAATGCACAACTCAGACCTGGAGGCAAACAGGTTCAGTAATCAGGTCAGGCAAACAGATCCAAGCATTACTGAACAAAAGAAAAGTACAACATGTTAGGAATGGGTCAGTCACAGGAGCAGGAACCAAATTATGGCAGGAAGTGTGAAGCTGAAATGTGAGGAAAATCCAGGAAGTGATGAATAATTATAAAGATAACAGAGAACATAACCTAAGCTGAAGATGCAACACTAGAAGGATAGATCACTCACATGATTTCTCATTGACTTTCATTAAAGGTACCATATGTAAGAATGTGGCCAAAAACAGTTACTGCAGTCAAATTCGAAACACAGCGATCTCGTTTTTTCTCCCAGCTGTAGCGGCAGCTCAGTGGACCAGACCGGAGGCTGAAATGCCACTGACGCCGCCGTGACTGGGAGAGAGGGCTAGGTGGCGCAACATGCCAACACGTAAATTCAAAACATAAACATGATTTGCAGTCTGCAAAAAAAGATTTTTAATGCGAATACTCTGGCTGTACTATTGTTGTTGGTGAGTTCATCATGTTATATGAACATTATTCCTGAGTCTCTGTGACATATTAGGAGGATTTTACGGCCAGTTGCTTTAGATTTCTTACATACTGTACCTTTAATTACACGATTTTAACTGACAACAGTGATCTGACAGCGTAAAACACAATGTGTCACAATGTTCAACAATCGCTGCTCATGTGGTTGACCGGTCAGCCGTTTTTTAAAACTTTTTGTGTAATCTGTCTATATGGACATTTACGGAGTCACACTTCTCCTCCTTTGGCTTTTCTGGGTATCGGTGTCGGCGCACGGAAACAACCTGCCTAACGGCCCGCGGATCACCTACTCCAGAGATTTCCTGATGCAGCTCCGACTTCAGACGCACCTCACAGTCAGCACTGACACTTTCCCCAAGGAAATACTTCGCAACAAGTCTCCCGGACAGATCAGCTCAGCTCAAAAGACCAAGGTAACCAGATGGGGAAAGAAAAAAGGCAGTGTTAGAGCCAGACTGAAACGAGAGACATGTAAACAACGCGCGCTCCCCTCCATCATCCTCGCTAATGTGCGCTCTCTCCAAGGAAAATTAGACAAACTACAGGCAAGCGTGAACCACATGCATGAATACAGGACGGCCAGCATCCTGGCATTCACTGAAACATGGCTAAATAAGAACGATTGTGATGCCTCTCTCTGCATGTGGACGGCTTTGCCCCTCCGATACGACTCGACCGGGAGAGGGAGACGACAGGTAAACAACATGGTAGCGGTGTCTGTGTATATGTTAACATACGCTGGTGCTCCACAGTCGTCGTGAGGGAGAAGCTGTGTTCCCCTGACATAGAACTTTTAGCCATCTCCCTCCGCCCCTTCTATCTCCCAAGAGAATTCCCTCAAGTATTCTTTATTCTGGTTTACATTCACCCCAGAGCCAACGCTGCAATAGCTACAGAACACATCATCACTACTCTAAATAGATTTGAGCAGTTATCACCGGATGCTCCCAAATTTATTCTTGAAGATTTCAACCACTGTTCTCCAGACAAGTCACTTAAAAACTTCCACCAGTACATCACATGTGCAACCCGACTGGGAAAGACACTGGATAAATGTTATGGTTCTGTGCCAGACGCATACAGGTCTATCCCCCTTCCCCCCCTTGGTTCTGCTGACCATCATACCATCTTGCTGGCTCCAGCATACACACCAGTCATCAAGAGGATGAAGAAGATAATAAAACACATAAAGGATTGGACACCAGACAGTATCCAAACACTTCAAGGATGCTTTGAATCCACAGACTGGGTAGCAGGTAGATACCGTTAGGGGAACCTTCACGCAGCATGGCGCAGTATTAAAAACATGGCTACAGTGAACACTACTCCCATCAGCCACAGATCCACCACTATTCATGGAAGTAGTCCTGCATCTCTCCCTAACGACCTGAACTCCTTCTATACCAGATTCGAGACAGACAACACCACCCAGCTTCAGGAGATACGATCAGCACTCATCCCTGGAAATCCATCATTCACCTTCAGCACAGAGGCTGTGGTGAGATCCCTCAGGAGGACCAAAGAGAGCTGTTCACCTGGCCCAGACAACATCAATGGCCGAGTCCTAAGGCAGTGTGCTTATCAGCTGGGGGGAGTGTTTAGGACGCTATTTCAGCGTTCTTCGGACAGCTGTATAGTCCCCCAACTGTGGAAATACTCCACAGTGATCCCTAAACCCAAAAAAAGCACCACCATGGCTCTAAACGATCTCAGGCCTGTGGCTCTCACCTCCCTGGAAATGAAAGCCATGGAGAGAGAGTCATTAAACAACAACTGACATTGCAATGGATCCACTACAGTTTGCATATCGTGCAGGAAGAGGCGTTGACGATGCAAAATGATTACCTCCATTCATGGTGAGCCCGTGGAACTAGTTGAGGAGTACAAATATCTGGGAACTATCTTCGACAGCCAACTGAAATTCTCCTCTAATACAGAGGAGATCCTTAGGAAAAGCCAGATGTGAGTTCTCCTTTGGAGTGAGCAGGAACATTCTGTTGACTTTTTACCAGTCTTTCATTGAGAGCATCATGACATTCTCATTTACATGCTGGTTTCATTTAATCAGCCTTCAGAACAGAAACCTCCTGCAAAGATCCCTGACTATCTGCTCTAAGATTATTGGACATCCAGTTCGAACCTTGACATCAGTCTACGAGCAGCAGACATGCAGACTAGCGAGGCGGATCTTAGGCGATCCCTCACATGTACTCCACCCAGCGTTTGTTTGGCTCCCCTCTGGACGGAGGCTCCGCTGCCCCATTTGCAAGACTAAGAGGACGAGGACAATCTTCATCCCCAGGGCTGTCAGCCTCCTCAACTCTGAAATCTGAACTCATGAACACACATAAGCACACACACATAACCACATCCCTCACCCCTTCTCCACTTCAATCAACGTATACTGTATGTCTAGAGACTATTTATTAATTTATTTTATATTTATCTTCTTTGTTTTTGTTTTTAACTTAAGCATGCTGCTCTACCTGCTGCTTTGAAAAAGTTTTTGATTGATTGAGTGATTGATTGATTGATTGATTGATTGATTGATTGATTGATTGATGTGATTTAATCCTCTCAGATAAAGAGACTGATCCAGAAGTTCATCACCAAACAAGAGACCATCAGTCTGGTGGTTGTTCCATGCAACGTGGACATAGCAACCACAGAGGCCTTGAAGATGGCACAGCAGGTGGATCCTGACGGAGAGAGGACCTTGGGTAAATGAATAGAGTTAAATTGTAGAACAGGTCCAATCAGTTTGTAATAGTTCTAAGAGCTTTTCTCTCTCTCTCTTTCTCAGGTATCCTAACTAAGCCTGATTTGGTGGACAAAGGCACAGAGGAGACAGTTGTGGACATTGTCCACAATGAGGTCATCCACCTGAAGAAGGGCTACATGATCGTCAAGTGTAGGGGTCAGAAGGAGATCACAGAGAAGGTGTCTCTAACTGAAGCAACAGAGAGAGAGAAAGCCTTCTTTATGGATCATATGCATTTCCTGTAAGTTAATTGTCTTGGTTACAAAATATGTGGTGTTTGACAGGTTGTGTAGCATGTCATGCTTTTTATTCTTGCCGTAGCACTCTCTACAATGACGGCCATGCCACGGTTCCCAAACTGGCTGAGAAACTGACGCTTGAGCTGGTGCATCACATAGAAGTGAGTTGCTATTATTGCATCGCCTCAACAATTTACCGTGAAAAATAATGATTAGTCTCCTTTGTTATCAAAGGTTTGACCCCTGCTCTGTGACTTTCAGAAATCTCTGCCTCGACTGGAAGAGCAGATTGAGGAGAAACTTGCACAGACTCAGACAGAGCTGGAGAGATACGGCACCGGGCCACCGTCTGATGCAACAGAGAGACTCGTCTTCCTCATTGATGTGAGCTCCCACACAACATAAGACTTACCTGGCAGCAAATGCTCACCATCCTCAGCATTCGCTCATCTTTAAAGCAGATATCACTGATATCTGCTTTAAATGTTTGTTGGATAAATGATAAACAACTTTTTAACAGCTGTTTCTCCTGTCTCACACATGTGTTCCAGAAAGTGACAGCGTTCACTCAGGATGCCATCAGTCTGTCTGCAGGAGAGGAGCTCAAGTGTGGAGAAAAACTTAATGTCTTCTCTATGCTCAGAAGAGAGTTTGGGAAGTGGATTTCCCACCTTGACCTCTCAGGAGAAAACTGTGAGTGTTTCAGTTTGATCTGCTATTAAGCTGTCCATCTGTTGAGTCCTGAAATACATGTTTGTGTGTCACAGTTAATAAAAGAATTGAAAGAGAGGTGGAGAACTACGAAGACAGGTACCGTGGGAGAGAACTGCCAGGTTTCATCAGCTACAAGACCTTTGAGGTCATGATCAAGGAGCAGATCAAACAACTGGAAGAACCAGCTGTCAAGAAACTCAAGGATATTGGAGGTATTATATGACTGTAGTAGCCGATTGTCAAACAAATAAAAGTTTCAAATCAAAGTTCAAATTATACGAATCAAAGGGCCACTGTTGCACCGGATGGGAAAAACATAATGTCCAAACAAATGTCCAGTTTCAACAAAAAAACGTAGTTTATTTAACCAAAAAGCGAGTAATAAAGAACAAAGAAAATTGCCTGTGCCTCTCCCGCCCACCCAGGTGCATGCTGGTCCCTTACCGACAGCCTACCCATATAACTTCAGGTGCCCTCCGTACCGTGCCCCAAATGAAACAAAACACAAATAATAAACAAGAAACACCTAAAGTAAACAAATAATAAACTAGAATACTAAGGTATGAAATTTATTTGATTTCATAATGAAATCAAATAAATTGATTAAGAATAACCAAAACTAAATACTAAACTAAACAGCACTAATACTACAAATAAATAAATAGCTCCAACAATGACTATGTGACAGATTTACTGTTTTTCTTTATTGCTCAATTCTGAAGGGAAGTGAAAATCAAATGTTGCATTTTGTTGCATTTCCATTTTCTCCAGATGCTGTCAGGAAAGTGTTCATACAGCTGGCCAGTGGTAGCTTCACAGGATTTCCTAACCTCATGAAAACAGCAAAGGTCTTCTTCAAATCAGATTTTGATTTTCTTACAATTTGTACATCACTGTTTTGGCAGCCAAAATTTAATTTAATTGCATAATTTTTGGTAGTGTTCTGACTGACTAGAATCTCACTCTCCAGGCAAAGATTGAAGCCATAAAGCAAGAAAAAGAGGTCTCTGCTGAAACCATGCTGAGAACTCAGTTCAAGATGGAGATGATCGTTTACTCTCAGGACAGAACCTACAGCAGCAGTTTGACTGACAGAAAGAAAGAGGAGGATGAGGAGGATGAGGAAGAAGAGGAAGACGAAGAGGAAAGGAGTCTTCTGTACAGCGGGGATAATTACGCAACACTTCAGGAGCTGATGTTGCACCTCAAATCATATTACAGTGTAAGTTTCATGACCAAAAACAAAAACAGTAGACACAGAGGCAAAAACGTTTTAGACAGAGGGTCTGTGTATTTTCTCAGTAACTGATCTTTCCTCCCTCAGATTGCCAACCAGCGTCTGGCTGACCAGATCCCACTGGTGATCCGCTTCCAGATGTTGCAGGAGTCTGCTGTCCAGCTGCAGAGGGAAATGCTGCAGATGCTTCAGGAGAAGGAGAACGTAGACTTCTTGCTGAAGGAGGATATGAACATGGGCAACAAAAGAGCTGCTTTGCAGAGTCGCCTCAATCGCCTCATGAAGGCCCGTGCATATCTGGTTGAGTTCTAGAGGCTGAGGCCCTAAAAATATGGTTCTGATGTGTTTGTGTCAAAGGTTACACAGTTGTAGTTGGATTGTACCGTTTACTTAAATGACCTAGCTGAGACCAGGTTCTGTGAATACAGCAAAATATAAGTTCTTTTCTGTGCTCTGCCTTGAGTTTTGATAAAACGTTGCACTTTAGCTCCCCCTTGTGGCTTTAGATTGGTAATTGGGAATAAATTCCTTAAAGTCATCAATTAGCAAATGTGGTCAATCACCTTCAGCAATGGAAAGTCTGCATTAGATGTAAATACAAATTTGATTTAGTCCCAACTTCGAAAAAGAAATAGTTGAGAGCACATCCTTGAAACTAATATTAATCATTCCGAATTAACTATTTGAGTTATATGCACAAATATACAATGTATTAATCGTTTTGATAAATAAACTGAACAATACAGATGGGAACAAGTCAACTTTATTCAAAAATACATACAAAAACAATTCTTAGACGTAAACAAATCATTTAAAAGCAGTCAACTTCATTTCTGCAAGTCAGGATCTCTCCATTTTCATTCTCCATTCTCAGCAGGGCTTTCCTGACTGTCGTCATTGTCCGACTTCTCGTCATCTGGGAAATATGAAAATGATTTGCATTGAAATTAACATTTAAACACTTTCTGGTTAGTTGTACAGTGCAAAATGTATTGACAAACATTACATGGGGAAATAGAAAAGCCCAAATGCTGTGAACATGGCGCCCAATATAGGTTGCCCTTTACTTTTACTCACTTTCAAGCGTCTGCTGCAGTTCCTGAATGGTACTAAGGAGGACATGGAATTGCTTCTTCCTTAACTCCAACTGAGTGGCAAAATAAGAGAGATAGAAACAACCAAAATAAAATATTGATTAAAAATGACTTAAGACAGTGTGGGTTAGGATAGAAGAGAGGCTGAGTGTGCTTGGTTTTACCTTTGCATCCACATTCTCCTTGATGTGAGACAGTTGCTGGAGTTCTTTGTCAAGCGCTTCCAACTGTCTGTGAATTATTATTCAAAGTAAAATCAGTCACATACACTGATTATCATGTCAAGCAAAACTGTTATGATAGAATAAGCAAAATGATTATATATTTGGAACAGAAGACATTGACTTACTTGAGTGTTTCGTGACGGTCTGGGTGTTGCTGGATAACCTTAGCTAAAGCGTCGTACTCTGAAAAGAAATAGAGTCAGTGTGTCAAATACTTAATAATTTTCGCGACCCACATTGCTAATAAATAGATAAGAAATAGAAGCTGTGACTTTTAATCGTTAGATCTTTTGATAACTCCCAAATGTGGCCTAAATAAAAATTCTAGAAGCTTATTCCCCATTCATTACTTAAAGTAAGGAATTATGAGCCATGTTTCACAAATTATGATAAAAAATATTGCATTCAAGATGGAATAATATACAAACCAATATTGTACTATCCTCAAGAACATTTGTTTTCTACGATTAATCTGTAATATTTTTACAAAATTGTGGGGTCCAATACGTATAAAAGTAGAAGGAAATCTCATAATAATAGTCTGAACCAGTCTACAGCCCTGAAGATGATCTTACCTTGGCGATTTTTTCGGATTCTCTTTGCTCTCTGGATTTCCTTTTTGCATTCGGCGATCTTCTCATGTGCTGACGTGATGTTTTGTTCTGCAAAGTGGACAGAAAGCTGGCAATGAAGTAAACTTGCAACACCCTTGAGACACAAATATATAGTCACTTCTAATTACTATGTATTGCAGAAAGTCGGGAACACATGAGCAAATAGGTTACATGCTATAATGCTCTGCTGAGTTATTATCAGCTTATTTACAGGAAGGGGATTGAGTGTCAAAACAATCCAGGTCATTTCCTACCTATGTTAGTGTAGATTTTCTCATAGTTTTCCATTTCCTTAAGATTCATGTCATACACCATCAACGTCTTCCCCATGGAGAACTCGCATTGAGCCAGTGTGCTCAACATCCTCTGGTACTGTGTGAAGCTGAACAGAATTAAAAGACAGCTTGTAATTTCAAGGTAAAACATAGCAGTTCTTCAACACAAATACAGTATATGCAATCATTCGGAGACATGGTCCAAGGCTGAGATCCGGAGGAACATTAGGGAAGCCCACTGACTTAACTTACCCTTCCTCGGGGCTTCCTGGCGTGTTGCACCATTTGGTGAAACTCTTTAGCAGCACGTTGATCCGGCGATCATCGCCAGCTCCGTCCCCGTCGATCAAAAGACGTTTACGAATAACTTCATCTAAGATAAGGCCGAAACACAAAATCACATACACACATAGCCCCCGTCAGACACAGCAGATGAATAAACAAGACACCAGCGCTAAGTGTTAGCTAGCTAGCATGGCTGTTGTTATTTCATGGTTTGAACCCATTCTTCTCCTTCTTTGTGTAAGATGAGCTTGTTTTTGTAAGCATAATGTGGTACATGCGTGTGCATAAAAACCCCCCAGCTCAAATTCCCCCCTGTAACTATTACAAGAGATTTAAAATCAATTCATTTAACGATAGCTTACCATCCGTAACAGCCCCCATGTCTGTATTCAGTTGTATTCAAAACTTTATTTATATACAGGAAGTGAACAAAGCAATGGCAACGGTGGTGATTGGTCGGAGGTTTTTTTTTTTCTTTTTAAGCTTTATTATTAAAGGAAGAATTTAGATTTAATAAATTTGAATGAATAAATAACGGAATAAGGCAAGAAAATGATAAGAAACAAACAAGACTATTTTACTTTATTCATGCAAAAATAGATAGCAATAATTTGCAAAATACATCAGTCTAAAATATGCATCTGTAACACATTTTGGGCTGAATTTACAATCTAAACTACTTATTATAGTTATTATCATCATTAGTTATATAAGAGCCATTCTCAGAATATCTAAAACTGAAGTTTTTACATTGTTAATTTAATATTTTTGTTTATTTGTCTGTTGTTTAAGGTGCTCCTGGAGCTGTTTTGCTACTATCCACTATCTACCGTATATATGTGTATATGTAGCATGCAGTACAGTGTAATGTTAAAAAAAAAAGTGTAGCTACAGATAAAAAGGTATGTGAACTCATCAAGGTATGTGAACTCTTCATCTCTTCATACTCAATCAAAAGACCATATAAAGTTGATGCCATGGGAAAATTAACTATATTTCAATGAGTTATTACGTCTTCCCCATATATAATTTTACAATTAACACCTAAATTAGAAATAGTATTCTGTTATTGTTTGACTCTGTTGCTCTCTGAGTAAAACAATGGATTTCAAGTGTCTCATCTCGAAAACATCCTGAAAAAATGAGATGGATATAATTATCTAATTTTTCCTTATTTTTATTTATAATGTATCTGTGAAATCTTGACAAATGCACAAAAAACATCCTTATAGTTCATATCAGAGTCGCACATTTAGTACAGTAGCCTATTTTGTGGCACCCATTTGTTTGTCATCATTTGCTCATCACAAGTTGTCCAAAAAAAAGTTGTTGCATTACCACTGAAGAAAACAGTCACTACCTTTTTATATACAGTCTGTGGTCATCACATATTTTGATTATGGAGAAGCGTGTGTGTGTGTGAGTGTGCGTGAGTGCGTGCTCACGCAGTGACGTCTCTGTCCCAGAATGCAGTCTGGTAAACAGACATGGAAGCACCAGGTGAAGACCTCCACAGCGGCTGAGCACTGCACTCGGTCTTTCCCACCGTCTTCTGTCTCTTTCGCCCAGTGCATCCAGTTGATTTACATCTGCCTGGTGTCACGTTTACGTCTACAGCATCCAGAGCCTCGGTAAGAGTGAAGTTGTGGTAGGTCCGTGACGACTGCTAATGACTTGTGCTGTGCTGTCAGGCTTCTGCCAGCTTCCTCGCTAACGCTAGTCATGGCTGGCTCCAGGCTCCGGCTAGCAGGCTAATGTAGCCTCCACTGCTCTCAAGTAACGTTTGTACCAGTCACAGACTAACGCCGCTTTCATGACACATTTCATGCTAGACATGTCTTGTTTTTTTGTTTTCTTGGCGTGTCGTTATTCACAATATGAAGACTTTGACTTTTTCTGTTTCTGAATGAAAAGTTAATGAGCGGTAGTATGGTCAGTATGTGCAGTAGAGGTGGGATCAACGCGAGCCAATAAAACTGCTGGCTCCTTTTGGTCGCAGCTAGTGACTGGTTAGCTTGCTAGCTGAGTTGTCCTGTCAAGGTGTGCGCCCACTAGTTGTCAAAGACAAATGCTTAGTTTATAAAGAAATTTCATGAGGTCATCTTTTGCTAATCGTGGCCACTGACGGTTTTCACTGAGCCCATATTAAACCTGAATGAACATCATTATTGATAATTATTATTAATGATATGTTCATATTATATGATAGTGGATTATACAATGTTTACAGTCGGTTCAATTCAGCTTGATTCAACAGCTTTTAAAAGAAGGTGCAACGTGTTACATTTATTATGATAAAAGTTGCAAATAACATTTAAGTCACACCTATGAATTTCAGCTTGAAGGATGTTTGATCACTTTCAAGAAAGTACTGATGGCACTTATTTGAAACTTGAATGCAGCCATTATGATTTTTAGTTACATCTTTGTTTGTAAACAAAAACTGTGTGTCATAACAGAGGTATGCTGGTTGGAGTTAGCAACATACTCAAGCTTCAGTGTGATCTGTGATTGATCAGATGTTTGTGTGTTTTTGGACACACTGTTCTCCACATAGACACTAGTAGACTTTGCCCAGGCTGCACGACTACTTTGAAGATATTTTTACTGTCTGTGAACTCTGTCTCTGCATGTTTCATTGAAATATACAATTCTAACCAAACTAGAAAAAGTAGGGTTGATTAAATTTTAAGATACCCGGTCATCGATCCATACATTGTTGATGGCGCCAGCCCAAAGGCTATAGTGCACATCATTAAGTGCGATACAGTTGCAGTTTGAGTTTGACAATAACCATTGTTATTCTACCACAATTTTTTTTTCTTTTGAAAGGCTGCATAAAAAATGTTATGGACACTGTAAAAAATACCAAATGCTCTTATAATGAGTCATTAACAAGTAGAATATATCATTTATTTGAATTTATAAAGTACATTACATTTTATTAAACGTGACAGTCATCACAAATACTGAAGGTCATAGTTTAGAAATATAGCTTGAAATAAAAATAAGTCTTTCTCCGTTATACATTGGACGCATCTCACAGGCACCCACCTGGGCAGTGAAAATTAGATCAACATATGCTGAAGATATAGGCATAAAATGTCACTTCTCAGTCACTGTGCTGCTGTCTTGTATCCCTCTCTTCAAAATGATACACTTCTGCAAATTCATGTTATTCCAATTTCAGGGCATTTAATAAGATCCTAAAGCAGTAACTGCAATGATTCTGCAGCCACTGCAAAATGTACACAGCAGAGACACTGACTTTGACGTCATTAATTGTGAATTTAAAGCAGTTGTAATGTAGAAGATTTAGAAAATATTTTTATCATGCTCATGAATCCTAGTGGATAACAGGGATGTTTCCAAAAGATATATGATTAAGTTTTTGTTCGCAAGTCAAAAAATAGCACATGCGCCGAGTCCTGGGCTTGAATGGGCAACAGCCAAGCTTTTGGCAAATAACTTCGAAAGAATTATGTAAATGTAACCCAAAAAAAGCAAGTTGATGTAGCCTAATTCTCACACAATGGTTGTCACTGTATGTTTTTTTGTTTTGCTCAATCAAGCAACTGGCTACCTCTGTGAATATGTTACAGGATGTTTTGCATCAGTTTGGACCAGAAGTAATAAAAGGGTACGGTTTCAGTTCCTAGAAGGGATTACTGTGGTGCTGGAAAGGTCGTTAGGGATGGTACTTAATGGCTTGGATTACTGCATAGTGGTGAAGAACTCCATGACAAGGCCCAACAAGGTCAATGTTACCTGCTGCCAGACAACCCCCTGCTGGCTGATTAACTCTATCAAGAAACAGCAAAACAAAGAACCTGATACTGACTTTTCTTCCTTTAATGCTCTCCTCTGTGTGTGTGTGTGTGTGTGTGTGTGTGTGTTTGTTTGGATGTGTTTATGTTTCTCTAGACTTTCTCCAGTCTGTGTGGCAGCCAGGGATCACCCAAACCGATGACGATCGGCTGATTGAGTTAAAAATAAGTTCCTTTTTTCTTATTTTGCTAAGGTAAGATCTCACAACTACTCAGTGTGACACTCCATTGACAAATAGTGCTTTCTATTACAATATGGTTATTCTGAATGGTTATGTAGTTGTCTTTCAAAGTTTCATTCAATGCACAACCTGTAATTTCCCCTTTTCCACTGCATGGTACTGGCTCAACCCGACTCTAGTCACATTTATTGGTTTTCCATTGGGCAAATGTTGGGGATAGTACCTTCTTTTTGGTATTGCTGCTACAGTATCAGCTGCATTGAGGGGCTACTAACTGCATTGGTTGTAGAGCAGTAGTAGAGTTGAATAGATTTGGTGCCATGTGGTAAAAATGCTGTTGTATTGGTTCCCGGGTTTAGCTGGAACCTCCTGGATTTTCTTTAAGTCATTTTTGACATAACAAAAACATTTTAACCCTATTTTTGAATCGAAAATAAGGAATTAAAAAAACACAGCTAGTTGCTTGTGTATACGTTTGTGCTGTACTAGAGGAAGCTAGTCAAAAAGAAAAAAAATCACACTCTGTTACTCCTCCACATGAGTTCAGTTCAATTTATTCATGTTTTTATTAATATTTATAAATGGTAAGTACACGTAGGAAAAATATTGCAACATTTACACCCTGTAAATGCAGTGAATTCCAGCACAACAGTCCTGTGGTGAATGCTGTCACCACCTTTTGCCAAAGTATTCATTGACATATTCCCAACAAAAACTGAATATTAAAGAGCTGTTGCTAACTGAGGCCACAGCACTATTGTGTGGCATATTTAGGATGCAAGGTTTGTATCGGTGTTGTATCAGGATGCATTTATTAGATTAAACACCGTTCAGTGAAATGTAATTCAATACAACACAGTCACCTCAGCAAACATGTTGCAATACAAGTTTCAGAAATGCAGTAATTACAAGCTCTTTTGTTTCAGACCACTTAACATTATGCAGAAGTTTGCCTTCACTACCAGCTTTTACTCTCACTTGAGCAGTGTGAAAATGCAACTATTTAAGAAAAATAACAAAATGCCAGCAGATAAAATTATCAGATATTATGATGCGTAAGTAATAAACCTGTGATTTTCTTTTTCTCTAGTTGTAGATTGACACAATTTAAAGGGTTGCCTGGTGAAAGTGACAGAGTGATAATTGAAAAAGAAAAAGGGAAAAATGTTTTCCACAGGTTCATGTAAATTGTGGTGGTGGGTAAATGGGTTTCACATTTCAATGAAAAACAAATTTGCTGTGCTTGTATCTTGGACAAAATACTGTTGATGTTTTGTAGCTTTATGATTAATACGTGTGGGGTTTAGATAATTGATCAAGTTTAAAGGTTGGATTGTAGTGATGCCATTGATTTAATGTACACAGCGCTAAAACCCCAAGAATTCTGAGATCCGTTTTATATTCTTCCCAGAATCTGGATAATATCTGGGGATTTCTTGATATGACATCTTACAGTGCTGTCATCAGAGCATATGCAGCCCAGATTTTTATCATATATGGGGTCACACAGTTTGAAATATCTGAGAAAGTACATCTCGAGATCTGAGGGGTGTTGTGCACAGTGATAGAAGTTCTATTTCCAATGTATGTGGAATATTAAGTCTTGACAGGATATTATAAAAGAAGATAACAAGGCACTAAAAGTCCATACAGTTTTTCTCAAGTTTCCACCATCAAACCACAGTCGGGGCATCCAGCATCGTGCTTGTTATGCCTCTATCTGTAGGTATATACTGTACCTATATACCTACAGATGTACTGTACTAACTTAGTAGTCAAGTTAGTTTTCTTGACAGGTTCTACCCTCAGTGTCTTGATGTGGAACAAGAATGATGTCAAACAAACTGAATCCACAAAACAATGTTTTTACCATTGTAACAGTTACTGCATTAGCCTGTTGCCTGCAGAAAACTTGACATCCTTCTAGTATTAACCAGTGCTAATGCTGATTTTTGAAATCATCACCCACTTTGGGAGTTTGTACAATTTGATACAGTGGTTCAGATTATCTCAAAAGCATGCACATGGAGTAAATGAAAACAAAAGAGAGGAGAAAAAAACAAGAACTTTTTTTACTATGAGTCACTGGTAACATCTTTAGGACAAGCTTCTCAATCTGTATTTCTAGACTCAGTGTTGGACTCAAGACGAAGCCAAGTGTCTGAGCTGCACACTTGAAACCAACAACAGAGGGTCCGAGATCATTTTTGTCAATGCTCCTCAGAGTACATGCCAAATGGGAGTACATTCACCTTCTCCAACATTTGTAAGAAGTTTTTTTTTCTGGTGTCTAAAAAATGTCAAATGAATGAGGTCAGGCTCAATTCAAAAACATTACATTATTCATATAAAATAGGAAGAACACTACTTGAAACTAGAAATGCTTTTACTGTTTGTAAGTTACTGTTACTTAAGCAGTCACTCCCTCTTCACCCAGAATTTTCTTCCTCCTTGTCTTTTCTCTTGCATGCCAGTTTTTGTCAGTGTGCAGTATTACGGTAGATCACAAACATGTAATAATGAAAGTGAAAGTAAAGAAAACTTGGCGGTGGGTAACTTGTTTTAGCATGTTTGACAAATTAAGGAACAAGAAAGGGAATCTTCTCAAATATATATATATCATTATCATCATTATCATTTTAGACATTCTGTTTAACAGTAACATGACCTATATAATATGTCTGTTTTATTTAAAACTGCAAATGATAACTGATCCATCATGCGTGAATATCAAGTCAACTTTTCTTCACATTCACTTTCTGCATGTTGCTGTGTGCAAGGGCTCACATAAATTGTCAATAATGTCAACACCCTAAATATGCATTGACAAAGTATATGTCAGTCTCACTCTAACACTAACAATAAGTTCCACATATCAATGAGCACAACATTTTATCACACACGTGCATCCTACATCCTAAGTTTGTTAACATCTTTATTCTAGGACTCAATGTGTGACAGCTTTTCTTGTGTTACACTTGTGTTACACTGTAACATCATGCAAAAATAAGAAGTTTAATTTGTGGTGTGGCTTTTGTTGTGCTTTCTCTAAGATGATAATGTTTTAGGTTTGAAGTGCTGTCTATTTCTTAGCGCTGGAAAAGTGTGAAATAAGTGTGTGATTCTTCTGCATCATCACAAGATCTGTGTTAATTCATAATTTGCATATTGTAGTATGTTGCTGTAATCATACATCACACCAACATAGGTGTTTGGAAAGCTTGGATGCTGTGTATGGTTAATTGACCGTGGCATACAGTTAAGTAGCTAATTTAAGCTGTTTGAATGGTTCAAAATCAGAAATTTGCAGCAAAGTGCAGCGGTTTATTATGAATTATGAAGGTCAAACAGTAATTACAGTAATTTTTTAATAACTCAGCTATTAATGTTCCAAAATCCATGCATTTTTGATACTATTTATAAGGACAGCTGACATATAAATAAATTATCCAGTAATTTATGTAAGGATATACGCTGTCTTATTATTATAATAAATATTAAATTGTGTTATGCATATCATTAAATATACAAATTTAAATATTAGACGTTGCTGTGCCTGTGAAACTAGTGAATGAACCACAGCTTGCAGGCTATATGTATGTCATATCTATATCATAATAAATAAATTATCCACCAGCAAAAGTAGGACAGCACTGGAATATAATGTAAGATTTTAAAGGTAAAGCTAATAACTAGGCAGGGACCCAGAGTCATTCAGACAAATGCACTGTCTGCCAGTCGACCAATTTATCCGGTATATGTAAAGGTATATGTGATGTGTTGTGTAAGCTTTTGTACTTGTTGCTTGTCAAGTGGCCACACACAGTTTTTTTTTTTTTTTTTTGGAGGGGCGGGCGCGGTGAAACAACACGCGTTTGCCCGTGTCAATCAGTGAAAAAGTCCTCCTATCCCGAGCGCGACCAACGCTGACTCTTGTGTTGTTACATTGTAGCGGAAAGAATGTCGGAAAGGGCCGAGGATGACGTCAGGGGGGAGCAGCGCCGAGCGGCCAGGCAGCAGCTGAAGCAGCAGCAGATCCAGCGGGGAGAAGGCTCCACAGCAATGGCGACTGTTGCGGAGCGGAGATCCTTACCTAGTCCAGAAATAATGCTGGGACAGCCTTGGAGCAACTGGGTCGACGCCGCCAAACTCCACGGCAACGACGGTGAGTCCCCCAGCGTCCCAAATGTGCGCGGGGAAGCGAGGTAGAGCGCGACAGTTGCCAGTCCCGACCTGTTTTTTGGCCGATTGCATGCAGTTTTTGGTGGAATATGAAGAAACGCTACTGGTAGCAACAGCACGGGCAGGCAAGCAAGTGCAACTATTTATTTGTCTGTGTGTCGGATCGCCTCATTTTCAGGTGCTGAATCGGAGGAAAGTTTCAAAGACTTCGGGAAAAATCGAGAAGCCATGCGTTTGTGCAGAGAAGGTGAGTGTTTTTTTTTTTTTCGCCAGGGCCAAAGGTGTATTTTGGTTCGGGGGGCTTTGCTCACATACACATACAGTATATAGAATCAAACACTTAACACGCGTCGTTAAGCCAAAATGTACACATACTGTAAATCATGCACGCCATGAATTGACTGGACGACCGGATATAATCAGTGAAACATGTGTCTGTTATTCGTGCGGTAGCTGACATTTGCATCTGCCCCTAAAATAACTTAAAGGTTAACAACTTAGACTCGCTGTGGTAGGTGAGCATAGGCCCAAACATAGCTATAAAAATGTCATAATCTGTTTGCTGAAAACCTATGGATTTAGTTGTTTGCATCAAAAAATCTCTGCCATTTTACACGTGAAACCTCCCAGCATATTTCATGATTCTCTCCAACACCAAGGTTTGTTGAAAGGTAGCAAAAGGTTCCAAAAGTTTATCTGTGGAAACCTATAGGATTGGTTAAAATAAATAAATAAAAAGACTGTTAAAACAACCTTTTTTAAGCCACCTTTAAAGTTCTGTTGAAATAATATGAGGCTGTAATATGGCCTGCTCCTATTCCACATGCTCCCTCAATGCAAAATATGAACATCTGTAATGTTTTTGTTACCGTATATGAAGACATCTAGTGGACGTAAACTGCACAAAATGTTAAAGTTAAGATGACTTTTTAAAGTACTCACCCACCAATGAATATGGTGTATAAATATCTAATTTATTCAGGTCAAACAGATCTAAACTCTGAAAGCCAACTATCACAGAGGATAAAACTAAATCAACCATACTACCCCGATAAGAGTGAGAGGATGATTACGATCTTGCAACTATCTATGATCTCAGGTTATTTCAGGATTTCCCTCTAAAGCCGAAACATACAGCAGCGTACATGTTTTTTGTTGTTGTTTTTTTAAAATCCTGTAACAGTCAACGATAGTTTCAGTCATGACACAATAAAGAGAAGGGACCTTGTTTGACTTTGGTGATAAAAACCCAGAATGTCAGAAACGCACATCACCTGGCTTCTCAGCCGCACAATGATGTTTGAGAGCACTTTGTCCTGCGTTTTTATTTTTGGAAACGCCTCGATTAGCGTTAGCTGATTTGTCCTGCTGGCAGGCCTGGATTTAGAACAAGCTACACCACAAAGATACATCTGTTAATAACAATAAAATGAAAATCTCCTCTTTAATTTCGAATCAACAACCTTGCAATCATTTTCCAGGTTGACCTGACATCAGACAGAGATGGGGAATAACCCCCTCCATTGATTGTAGTGTGTGAAATGAAAGGTTTCATGCTTGCCTTGTGTCATGTGTAGTTTTGATAAGTTGACTGGGCATCTTCTTAAAAGCGTGTGCCCATATAAATGTTACGTATATTTTTGAATTTCATGCATTTTTGCAGCACATCCACAGCTACTTTTAAATGAGGATTGTTTTCATCTCTCACTCAGAGTCAGGAGCAGGGCACGGCGAATGTGACCTTGCTGTTACCGGACAGTCAATGCAGCGATCAGAACACTAAGATTAAGATGCAGCTTTTCCTTTGAGCCGAGCTCTAGTATATCGCAACTAAGCAAGCAGTGAAAAATAGTCTTATTCTCTGTTGTTCCATGTTTTGAAATTCTAATTGTGTATATAATTTGGCAGAGAAAAATGGCAGTAATTAGCTAAAAACCACAAGGATCTCCTTCAGACACTCAAAACCATCATTAATTCTGCAGCCACCAACAAAGCGATCACTGTGGTGGGCATAATTGTCACATACTTTGACAGGTTTCTGAATTAGGTGACTCACATACAACACCTATGACTTTCAGTCGGAGCAGCACGTGTGTGTTAGAATGGCTGTTTCTGCTTCTTATTCATGCTCTCTAACAATGTATTTGCAGAACAGGGTGCGTGTCATAAGTGATTAATTGATGATTTTTGGCCCACGTTTATGCCACCAGTCAGTGTGCGTCCAGCTCTTATAGTTTTCTTTCTTTCTCTCCCTTTGTGTCTCTCTCTTGTTCTCTCCACGTGTTGCTCTAAAGGAAAAGGTTAATTGCAGGTTACGTGTCAGGGCACTTGTCTTGATGTTGCATTTGCATTGGTCAACAGCGTGGCCTCTTTGTGCGTGTGTGTGTACTCTTATACCATTGCACGATTTTAGCACCAAATATCATGATACATATTTTACTATATTTTAGAGATGTTGTCTGAAGAAATGTTATTTGAAAGTGAATGAGACTGGTGTATCAAAGCGGTCGTTTAAAATTCAAGGCTGTTCTGCTTCTTGTCATGAAACATGTCCCCTATCATGCAGCAGCGTCTATCAGTGACTGTTTGTGTCATGGGGCTGATCAACACATGCCGCCGGTGGCAGATGCGTGTGTTCGTAGAATGTAGTTCTGTGTGTGTATGTGTCTAGTGGGGGTATTACAAGTGGATGACTACACCTCTCCACCATGACTCACCACCAGATTCCTCCTGTGGTGCAACCACCATTCTGACACACACATTGAAAACGGGATTGTCAAATAATGAGTGAATTTACTCATCAGCTGTTTTGCTTTTGTTTTTATTTTTAATATATGTATATAAATTTAACAGCTGCAGCGTTGCAGTCAGGGAAGCTGGGAAATGTAGTGTTGGTGACAGTGTCACAGGTCAGATTGTGCCAGCGTGCGTGCTGCTCAGAGGCAGCCGGAGCCGCTACTATTCCACCTAGATCATTCATCACTGCCAAGGATGAGGATACTGAAATTAACTGGACTCTTCGTTCTCTTCCTCTGTCTCGTGCACACAGGCTCCCTTTCTCCTCCTCCAGCGCAGGTCCTCCGCTCGCTCCTTCTTTGTCTCGCTGAGGCCGCTGTGTTTTTTCTCCGTTGTGCTCGTTTTCTTGGCTCCGCACCGTTGTTCTGTCTCTTCTTTCTCCTCACTGGTGACTTCCTTTCTCTTGCTACCATTTTCATCTCCTGCTTGCACAGGAGGAAAATGGAGATTAAGAATAGACGCAGTGGCGTTATACCACTTTTAAAGGCAGGCCATTTCAGTGGTACAGCTCAGTCAGTGCCACTACGTTGCATGCGGAGTGGCGAGGCGATCTAAGCAGACTGCTTTTATAGTTGAGCAACGCTTTGGACAGCGCTTCAGCTGAACAACAGCAGCAGTTTGAGAATGATTGTTGTTTGACCTTGCAATTGATTCAATGAGGAAATGTGGTTGGCCCATTGGTCTCTGCAGCTCTTTCCTGTTTCTTTAAGGTTCTTAGAGAAGGTAAAGTGGTAACGGAGAACACATGGAAAGTTATTGATTCCGAAAACGCTCTTTTCATTATAATTTCAGCATGTTAGTGTTACAGCAGAACGGTTTACATAGAGAATGAGATGAAAACAGACATGTTGAACAGAAAAAGAAGTTGCCCAGAGCTTTCAGGCCAGCTTCCAACTCCTCCTGTAATGGCTTATGCTTCTGCAACTGGCAACCAGTGAACGCTTAGCGTCCACGCCACATCTCAACACTTGTTTTCTTAGCAGTGCAATCAAACCTGCGACTGTACACATCAGCAGTGTGCTTTTCTACTCAAGCTCTATATAATTTACAAGCCTTTGTCAGTTAAGTGAAGACATTTGCTTTTTCTCGGTGGCAGACCCCAGCCACTGTATAAAAGTCTTTTCACTGCTCTGCTGTTGAAGGAGACACTTAGCAGAGTGGCTCCAGACAATTGACGCTCATTAAGTAGCATCGGCCTTGTCAGTTCTTCCACACGAGACCACCACTGACCTCCCTGAGAGGGAGCCCGCCAGGTAGACTCTTTTATATGGTCTTTGCTTAATGGCCCTCGTCCTTCCAGATTCGGCCAGTGATGTTTGGAGCACCCTTGACGGCCCTGGCGGAGTACGTACTGGAGAGGGTCTCCACTTCTCTCCTCTTGTATCCTCTCCTCTGCTCATCTCATCATAATGCCCCAGGCAATCTCTTAATTAGCCTCCTTAATTAGGTGGTTTCTGGTTCTGTGCGCCTGGGTAAATATTGATCACATTCCGGAGAGGAGCGGCACTTCCCTCTGATTTGCCATAGAGAGGCTTGAGAAGCAGGAGGTTTATGATATTGGGTGAATAGGAAATCTGGAGCTGCACACATGTATTCGTGTACATTGGTATTTTTACTAGCTATTATGGAGATCCGAAACTTCCAGATGAAAACTAAAAAAATGGCTCAATGAATGTAATAAAATGCCATTAAATGCAGTAAAAATAAGATAAATTATATCAGGATTTGTGATATAATAATATGTAACATTAGCTGATAATCTTTGCCTCAATTTATTTACAGTTTGTTTTTATTTTCCTATTTACAAACTGTCCATTTTATTTATTTATCCATTTTTGTATTTCCTCTCCTTCATTATGCAAATTCAGGAGCAGAAGTGAGGCAGAATCAGGAGCCTGTTTGACAACTAAGGCACCTGTCTAATCTAGCTGAAAACGAGACTAGGTGTAAACCTAGTGCATGGCCTGTACCACATATGTTCGTGAACTGTAAGTTTAGGGCTGTGCTTCTCCTTAGGAGCTGCAGGGAAACAGAGTTGTGCTTCCAATCCATTGAGCGTTGCCATTACGGTAAATAAATTGCATGTATTACATGAACCCTTATCGCCAAAGAAAGCAGAGGAATAACTAAACAGAAGACACACTGAGCAGGAGAGTGGGAGGGACAGGGAGCCGACTCATTTGAAACGGCTAAGCTAAAGAAACTAGCAGATCTGGATACCGTGTAAACAACAGGAACATCAGCCGCCGGAAATGAGACAGTGCGCTCACTGCAGCATGTCAGCATCGCAATACAAGCCTTGATAAGAAATAAGGGGTTTCTTTCCACTTAAATGCATGAAGGCTTTTCATCTGAAATGCTCACAGGAACTGTGGAGTTTGCATTATCACACTGGTGCAGTATAATGTAGTAACTTCAACAAGAGTGGATCAAAATGAGCCTTCATATACTAAAAATACTGCCATGACTAATTATATATAAATCAGGCCCGCTTCCAAAACAAGCCTCCCTAAAAAAAAGTTGAGATAAATAAAGGCCCTACTCACTATATATTACCGATGTGGTATGGCACAGGTAAACAGTTCACATTTACTGTAAATCTGCGCATTAAAGGGTTTAGACCGCTTAAAGAGGGTATCATGTCAGAGACAGCAGAGGAAATACGGCTGAAAAAATAGGGTGAAGCCATTTCTTGATTAAACTTAGACACTGCTCTTACACTCATGTGTGTGTTTAATATCATAGCACATCCACACTTGTTGTTACGTACATTTTGTAAGTTTTGTTTGTTTATATGTGGGAGACTGACAAAAGCTAACCTTTGGTTTGCTGGCTCTGCCTTTTTCCTGGTTCTTATCACTAGGACGAGGTACTTGGGTGTGATCTGTATTTGCATGTGCAGGCTTTGCTCTTCAGGTTTCCTTAAGTGAGCTTCTCATTTTCTTAATATTGTTAATATGAAATAGAGGTTAATATTTATACTTTGTGCAACCCTGCAATGTCTGAATTTTGCCTCGGACGTGACCAATTTTCAGTTTTCGGTGTTATGCAAAAGAGATTATGCCATCTCACTGGAATGACCCTCTCTTGAGCTGTAACAGTGTTATGACAACAAGTGATAGATGTCTCTGTGTAGATACAACTGCCAACTGGGGCACCAGGTGAACATATGTCTAATTTATTTGCCTCTCCTTGACTTGTGCTGTGTCTGCTTCAATCTTCCCCTGTGTACAGACATGCCCATATTTGGCCAGTGTCCTGCACAGGACGACTTCTACCTGGTGATGTGCAGCCACTGCAGTCAAGTAGTCAAACCCCAAGCCTTCCAAGCACACTACGGTAAGTGTTATGCAAACACACACGTATGTACATACTGTATATGTACACTTACCTTTCATGCAAACACGATATAGGCCTATATTCAATAGTTGAATTGAAATTACAGATCACCTAATTCTAGGACAAGCATGTATACTGTGGGTAAGAGTCGAGAGGGAAGTAACAAAGCACCTACACACGTCTGTAACTCTGCACTCATACCATACGCTTCAAGGCTGGTAGTGATATTTCACACATTAACACACTGTGTAGTATTACTTTTCCCTCCGTCTTTGTATTTCCTTGCCACATTTCCCTCTCCACTCAGTAACCTGAGAGGGGGCGCCACAGACTTTGATTTATTTATTTATCTCACTCACTGTCTCACTTGTGACTGTGTGTCTCTGTGTGTGTGTTTACAATTCCCCTGTTAATATTTGATGTGGCTCTCTCCGTCTTCCCAGTAATGTACTGTTTTAACACATAACAGCACAGATCAGGTTTCTGCTTCTGTTACTCTAGGGATGTGTATGTACAGTATGCACATTTCAGCGCCTAGATTTCTGCTTCCTAGATAGCTAGGCTGGATTTTGAATCAGTGCTAACGTAAATGGGTGAATTATAGTTGCGTGAATATAGCAATTGCATGACTGTGGCTCGCAGTGTTCATGACAAATTCACAAAAGTCTGCAGTCACTGCACAGTGCAAGCGCTATCTTTGAAATCATAAGGCTGCATGTTAGTTACAGCTAATCCCTCTTGTCATGTTGGGCTGATAGTTTAAAGTAAGAATTTCCACTAGTCTGTTTGAGTCAGGTCAGTTTAAGAGGACAGGAGTCGTTAGCTGCTCACGTGACCTTGTTATGACTCAAATGTGACGATTCGCATTAGTTTTTGTCTCTACACTTCCACCTTTTGAGTCAGACGTCTCTGATAGTACTCTCTTCTTATTACACTTTTTATCCTAGATGTGAATTGAGTTTTAGTAACTGAATTCTTTTCAGTGGCACACTCTCCATGAAGTTAGACAACACTTCCAGTTGTCAAGGTCAGCCACAAGAGGGAGGTATAACAGCACACTGCCCGACTTACACTTGTGCTACGGTGTCAGCAACACTCAAACAGAGAGGACTCCTCCCACACTGATACAATATAGACTGATACAAGTCTGTCTGGACCTTTTTATTATTATGTAATGCAGCATCCACCTGCGTTTTCTTACCTTCCTGGGGATTTTAAATGAGAAATTGACAAATGCTGCACAAGCATTACAATGCCTGTGATGCAATACTGTATTGACAGCATCATACAGGATGCATACATCTGATCAGCGTGTTATTGTTCAAAGCAGACTTTGCACAATCTGATCTATGCAGTGCAAACAGCTAAGTGAATTTAAGCTGATTATAGCAGTTAGTTCTTTTGTTTTTGTAATAGATTATTACGAGGAATACACCAGCCCAACCTTTTCTCTTCCAATAACTTGCATAAAATGAAATAAGGTATCATTATATCTAGGATTTTGTTGTTCCAACTGTTCATAAGTTGGAGTGTTTAGACCTTGGAAGTCGGCAGCGGCGTCTACCTAGTTTCAACCGAAATCAGGGTCTGCCATTAAAAACATCTAAAGTGAGTAAAGGCTTCTGTGAAGGATGAATCTTTTGCATTGTCTTCGAGTAATGAACTCTGTGAACAGGAAATCAGTGCAGCATCACTGCTGGCACAACATCTACAAATTACAAACATGATGCTGAGCTATTGAACACATGTACTTACATACACACACAGCACCACTCACATACAAGTTGGTAGTAATAAGTCTTTTACAATTGGTGGGGGATGTCCGTTGTTGCCAACAAAATTGATGTGAAATAAAATCCTCTAATTTGTTTGATGTTGCACAATTTTTTTTGCACATCACAATAGTCATTTAATTCTCTGTTGATCAACTGATAACAGCAGCTCTACACTGGAACTGTCTAAAACCTTAAGTGAAATTCTGCGGCTGCGCTCCTCCTGTATGTGGCCGTACAAAGTGGCAGTAGCGATAGCTTGCTGTGATTTTCCTCCCATCTTCCCTTCTCTCTGATGTCATTGTGAGAAGATCCCATGTGGCGTTAACATGGGGCAAAGGCACTGATCTCAGCACCGTCGAGATGGTCTCAATATGATTTTAGCGTGCTTCTTTGAGCCCATCTGTCTCCTGTTAGGTGTTTGTGCTTCTCGGCTGAGGCTGATCCCAGCAGGGGTGACACTCACCGCAGAACGAGAAGCAGCAAAGCTCGGCTGCCGTTTTTTTTTTTTTTTTTTAATGCATTCATCTATGAACTTGTCGAACAAAGCCTTGTCTGCTCCGCTCGCAGCTCGGCTCACACACGTTGCCTTGGCTCAACAAACACACATTTTTGACTCAACCACCTTGAGCTTAGATAGCAAGAGAACTAAGTGTTTATTATTTTTGCTATAAAGACAAGGTCATTACTGATACATTTACAGTGTATGTATATTACAGACGCTTTGTTGTGCTGAGATTGGAGGCTGGTGCCCGGTGGGGGGACGGTTTTGAGGCTGTCACACTTGTCCATTGATGTTGTTCTCTCACTCCCATAGTCAGGGATTCCTCTTCACGTCGTGCCAATAATTTGACATTCTGAAAGAGGGTATTAATGCTCCTCCTGGTCCTTGTGTCTGTTGTTTTACCACCACCCCCTCCTCTCCCATATTTTTTTTTTTGACTCTCAATTTATTCCACTGCCGCTGGTGTTTGCTCGCCTCTCTCACTGCTAGTGCTTTGTCAACACAGCGCTGACTATCATGCTGGGGTTTCCTGGTGTGAGTTTGTGCTCAGGGTGTGCTTTTGACTGTGACCGAGACAGGACAAGACAGCGAGAATGAGAGAGAGAGAGAGGGAGAGAGAAAGAGAGGGATGGAGGGAGGCAGAGAAAGAAAGGCCTTAGGGTTAATCGGCTGGTAAGAAGTGGGAGGGAAGATAAGTGGAATGTTTCGTGAATGGGTGTGTAGAGAGAGGCCCCTAGGTGAGAGGGGGGACGCTCTTAAAAGCTTTACAAAAAAAAAAAAAAAAATTCCTTCCTGAAAAGGGAAATTGCAAGAAGGCTGAACAGTTTGAAGGTGTGTGTTGCTGTGGGTGTTTGTGGCTGAGGATGATCAGGGAGTGGCAGCTCTGTGAGTGTAGTATCTCCTCCACTGTTCCTGCAGCAACAAGCTGGTTTGCTGGTCACCTGCTGAGACCGAGCTTTGGCCGAGAGCCCACTCCCCAGGCAGCTTTACCATCATGGAGTTATCTTAGTAAGTAAACGCATCGCTAACTAGGCCCTCGCCATGGTAACTAGCTGTCGACACAGACACGCTTTCTATCAAAGCCTGTCGTCAGTGTTTCAGAAGCAGTATCCTTTTTACGTTCTCGAATCATGCTCTGCCATTTTGCTCACGCAACAAAATGTTGACAAGCAGAGGGTCAAGCTAACCTCCAGTAACCTAGTTCTCCTCAGTTCATCAGCAGACGCCTCTCTCTGTCTTGTATGTGTCGCTCTCTCTCCCCACTTATGGTCACAACAGCAGTGTGTAGAGTGTGTCTGTCTGTGTGTGTGTGTGTGACCCCTCTGTGACCTCAGACACTCAGTATATCTCTAAGGGAGCTGCTGCATGGGAAAGATTCAGGTTGCAGTAACCATTGAATTTGAAGAAATGCCTTCATGAAGCTGCTTTGTGCTTTTTCTTTGGTGGTTTCTGCTTCAGTAGCTGATGAACTCTGGGACTCTATGAAATGAGTCTGCTGTGGTAAAATGCATCTTTGTTGTGAAACAGTAGTCGAAATTTCAATAAAATTATTTTTAGTGTGCTGCTTTATTGCTGTTACTAAGAATAGCAAGTGATGAGAGCTTCCTGCGAAAACCCAAGTTTTTGTGATTATTATGGGTGCACAAATAAGAGCTCTTTATTTACACATTTTGGGAATCATGATGAATTTACAGTATATATACTTTTATGAAAAATATTCAGTTAAGGCAATCAGTTCCTTTTAAAAAAATTTTTTTAATTAATCTATTTTTGTCTTGTGATTCACAGCTCATTATGGTTCGTTACTGAGTTGTGGATGGATTTGAGTTTGTCCTGATCCTTTTTTGGTGTCATACAGCCTTTTATCAGTTTGCACAGCAACTGTTCTAAGAAGCTCAGGCAGGAAATGAAGCACTTGACCTGTTGGCTGGATCTATTTCAGGCTGAGTTGGCATGAATCACAAATGCTGCTTATTTGTTGTGGAGGTACCGAGCTGTACCCACTGTCAGAGGAAGATTTTCTATGTTCCCACGTTTTCCCATGTCGCCTTTTGTCTTGACTTATAATACAATCTCTCTCACATTTACCCATACGGACTAGTCTGTTCTAGTGTTTGATCAAAGCTTTGTGACACCTAAATGTGTTAACTATTATGCTTTAATGCTATCGTGGTTTATGTTGTTGCTCCAGAGAGAAGACACAGTTCAGCCAGCAAGCCAGCCTCCACCTCGCCCTTCCCTGTGCCGGGCAGGAACCGGAGCAGCGGCAGTGGGCTTGGAACCGGACTGGGCTCGGGGTCCGTAGCTGGAATGGCAACTGGAGGCATTCTTGGCCGACCTTCTACTGCTGGATCCAGCTTATCGTCCTCTTCAACGTCCTCCTCGTCCTCCAACCCCAAACTACTCAAACCAGCCAAAGAGAAGCTGCCGCCTGGCATTCAGCGAAGACCACCCTTTGCACCTTTCAGGGTGCTCCAGACGACAGACAAGACACAGTAAGTCTCACTGTGTAGCATTTGCAGTACAGTGTTGCTAGGGTTACATACAAACTAGGTCTGAATAATGAATAGTTTTTGCTTCATGAGCATAGTTGCCCCAAGTTCTCGTATAGACGTTTAATCCAAAGACAGTAAATAAATATATCACATATTAAAGTGTATCATCCTTAAAAGCCTTAAACGAAGACCCCCAGCTGTGACACTTAGGGAGCCGTCATCTTTACCATATAAAACATTGGACAGTTATTGTTGGATTCATTTTATAGTTACACTTTTGATTATCCTAGGTGTTGTGATATTTTGTGAATATTGTATAGATATCTCCAATACTGGCCTGTAGTTAGTAGTGTTAAACACACTTCAAACACGCACAGTTTATTTCAAATAAGTTCACATCACTTTGTACAGGTCTGTCTAGGTGTAGATTCTCTTTTTATAATCGTATAAACCTCAACACTGGGACAGCTACTGGAACTTAATCATTGTTAATGTTATGAATTCCACTGGTGCTTTATGACAAGAGAAGGGCCTATAAAGTGTAATTCATGTGTTATTAAAATCCCCATTTGATACAGGATCTGTGAGATGAAATGAATATATTTAAACAGGTGTTTTTACAGTGCTGTGTGTTGAAAAATTATGGATCATATTAGTTTCATGTTCTGTCCACCCAGCTCCATTCATACATGCACATCCGTCACTTACCATGCTTTCCTCACTGGCTCAGTGTTTCTAACGCTCGGCTTCCTCCTTGCTGCCCTCTTCATCTCTGTAACCTTCTCTTTCAGCCTCACCCCGGCTGTCAAGGTGGAGAAGATGCACCTGAGGGTGGACTCGTCGACAAAGCTGGTGCAGGCCCCATCTGCCCCCAACACCACCTCATCCTCCTCCACATCCTCCTCTAGCACCACTGTGAGCTCCAACACTACCACCATCACCACCTCCTCCTCATCAGCCCTTAAACCAGGCCTTAACTGTCCCTCCATACCAAAGCCTCCATTACTGGCCCCGGGTCAGATTCCCAATGGCAAGGGCCACCTCTCGGTCCTCTCGGACAAGAAGCAGGACAGCAGCAGCAGTGCCAGTAGCAGACGCCACATCAGCAAGAAAGTGACAGGTGTGCTGGATAAAAAAGAACAGCTGTTGTTTCATATTGTTTCAACTCTCAGTATGAATTCTTTTTGTGTATTTTTTTGAAGCACTCAGTTTGATCCAGAACCACTGATTTTGGCACAGCATATGTGAGCTAACAGTTCTCCCTCACTTTTCTACTTCTGTACCCTCAGAACGTGAGTTCAATGCAGATATCCACTGTGGCGTTGTGGATATAACAGCTCGGAAACCATGCACAAGATCTCTAACATGCAAGGTAACCAGTCTCTCTACTTCCTGTCTAGTAAACTGACTGTTAATCATTTTAGACCTGAAGCAGACAATGTTCTGCTGTCGTCTTATTGTCAACAGATCTCAGTGATACACCGAAATCTTAAAGTTTGAGTTTCTTTTGTAAGTAACAGTGGCACTGCAGCTGTTAAAGAATATTCTCAAAAATGTAAAAAAGAGATCAGTTTATTAGACATGTTAGCTGAAACAGCGATAAAGCATGCAGCAGCAGTGGACTGCGGTGTGGTACTCACTGGATCATGACGTAGCCCTATAAAGATTGCGAATGTAATAAAGGAATATGTTGCTGTGTGAGTTGGATGCTGATGTGTTATTACATTTTTGGACATGGTGGAGGTATCTGACTTATTCTTATGTAGTTTTTAAAGGATGGTTGTGATTATTTACATGTGAATCAGACATATAATGAAACCTGCAAGAGATCTTTCTTCCATGTACCAATCTGTATAAAAAAAACAAAAGCCATGTTAAGTCTAAACTCATCAGTCCCTTTAACCAAACAACCATTGTGACCTTTGACTGTTCCAATGTCACACCAGACACATTCCTTAAGCCAGCGGAGGGCGGTGCCAGGGCGGAGGAAGCGCTTTGACACACTGCTGGCAGAGCACAAGAACAGAACAAGGGAGCGGGACAGGGAGAGAGACCTCCACCCACCCCATTCCCAGCAAACCCCCCCTCTCAGGGACCCACACCCCTCCTCCCACATCGCTGCTGCCCATGACCCCCACCAGGTGGCTCATGGCAATGGCCCCGCCCTAGAAGCCACTAAGCCTTTGCCACTCAAACCCAAATTTCTTCCACGGTGAGTCCTGCGATCAGTTACGGCACTTAACAGTTGTCTGAGTTTATGTGCCAGTGGCTTTCTCAAAGAGTTTTTTTTTTATAATAAAGGTGAATATGAACAGCCACACTATCAATCTGTCCTTCAAACTAAACAGCAGTCACGGAGGTGGTACCCCCGGCGACCCTGCAGTAGTCCACGAGTCACCACACCATCCCCAAACGACCCCCGATGGGTTTTCTCGACCCTCCAGCGATGAGGGAGAGAACGAGGAGCGGGAGGACAACGCTGACAAACTGGACTGTCACTATTCAGGTTATCACCCTCGACCGGCAGCTGTAAGTACCCCACCATCACTGATCCCTTGATAAGCAGTAGACAACGTTTCTTTCTGTTAAATTCTGAAGGGCTGGTGATTTTTATTTCCTGTCCCCAGTACTGTACCTTTGGAAGTCGACTGTTTGGGAGAGGCTGTTACTCCTTTGACCGACGATGGGACAGAGTGAGATGTGCCCTAACAACAATGATGGACAAGCATGTCAACTCTCAGATGTGGAAGTAAGTCTGCCGCCAAGCTCAGATTCTTTTTTTTTTTCCTCTCTTTATTGATTCACAGTTGCAGTAAACAATACATCCAAACAGAGTCACATTTTCATTTTTCTGTATAACCCAACACCCACCCCACACATCCGGAGACCCATACAACATATCAACAGGTTAATGTACCCAGATCAGTTTTAGATAACCGTGTGTACTTGTAAACTTAAAAGAAAAAGAAAGAAAAACCTGAGCAGATAGTTACTTCCAGTTAAGTAAGTAAAGAAAGAAAGCAAGAGGGAAAAAAGAGAGAAGAGAGGGTGTAACATAGGTTGTTTGCTGCTCTGCATGTTCAACAGATCAGCCGATTGTTCCTGGGCCAATCTGAGTGTAGGGAGTCCAGCTCAGATTCTTCATGTTAATACAGCAAGAAGTAGAAGCAGAAGTGAGATGCTAAAAACATCTACTAAATAGAGTGACATGTTTACACAGAGCAAAAAGATAATTGGCCGTCTTGCCTCTTTTAAGGAAGAATTCATGACTAGTTAACAGTTGGAGCTAATGAATGATAATGTGCTTGTTGCAGGAAAATCCCCTTGGCCTTGGAGAACTCCTCCTCCGTTGCACCTACCCATAGGACAAGCACAAATTCCCATGGTAGCACTCCCTCCTCAGGCTTCCTGGGCCCCCCGGCCACCTTGCCCCAGACTCCTTATAGCCAATCCTACGAGGGCAAATCAGTGCTCTCCTATGGGACCACCTTAAATGCCCGCAGCTCCCAACAGGGCGGGGCTGAGCACCCGGCCTACGGCACCACGCAGGCCCGTCAAGTGTCTTCGTTGCCGCAGATGCCTTCAGCCCACTCGTCCTCATCCTCCTCTTCTTCAGCTCCTTCCCTAGCCTCAGGCCGGGCGCTCAAGTCCCGCTCCTCCAGCAGCAGCACTACCAAGTCGTCATCGTCCTTCAGGCCCAAGGAGATCTCCTCTGGCTCCTCCACACCTGTCATTCCCAACTCCACTGGTGGGGGCAGCAGCGGAGCCAACAGTAACAGTAGCAGCACTAGCTTCAGCTCGGGGAAGAAGAGGAAGAACAGCTCTCTCCTCTCTTCATCCCACGGCTCCTCTGAATCCTCCTCTTCTAACGCCAACTACTCTTCCTCCTCCTCCTCTTTCAAGAAGAACTGTGCAAATGTCAGCAGCTCAGGGAGCACCTACCACCACAGCTCATTAGGGTCTGCATCCTCATCGTCACTATCCTCCTCCCACAGCGGAGTCCACAGTGTGGGGCTTAACTGTGGCCCCACCGTGAGGACCAACTCACTTAGCCTCAAGGCCGAGTCCTCTGGAGGTTCAGCAGGCGGCTCTTCGGGGCCGCCGGCGCGAGGTCCTCCCTCGGGCAGCCCTGCAGAATCCATCAAGCGTATGAGTGTGGTGATGAACAGCAGTGACTCCACCCTTTCCCTGGGGCCCTTCGTGCACCACCAGTCCTCGTCCTCGTCCGACCACCACACCAGCTTCAGCCACCACTCTTCAGACGGGCGTCTGGAGGGCAAGAAGCGCAAAAGCTCTCCTGTCTCCAGCAGCATTAATAGTGGAGGTGGAGGCGGAGGGCTGGGAGGAGGAGGAGGAGGGGGAGGAGGAGGGGGAGGGGGACCCGGACCAGGTAGACCCAAAGTGGCCAAGTCACCTGCCATTAACAACATCCATGGGAAGCATGGGCGGAGCATTCCAGGGACACCAGGGCTGCCCAACAACTCCCATTTACATCAGGTGAGCTTTTGTTACCAGGATGTGTTTTAATATCTTTCCATGAGAATTAAAGGGACACTTCACCCAATATCGATACTTCACCAATTTTCTACTCACCGTCATGCCAAGGAAGGGTTCGGAGAACTTTCAGAGTCATCAAAATGCTTTTGGAGTTCCAGGGGGGGGGGGGGTCCGGCTGGCAATGGATTTTCATATAATGGCAGCGGATAGTTCTCACTTTTGAATCTTCCAAAACACACTATGAAACATCCAGATACCTCCATACTGCTCGTCTGTACTGACCCAAGTGTCCTGAAGCCGCCACATGAAAAAGTTGTTGGGAAAAAATTAATTTCATCTCTGTTACTGGCTCTGTTGATGTTTGTGCGCATGCGCGAGATTTGCTGCAAGATGTTCATTCGTCGTTGTAAACCATGATGTAAACACAGAAGAACATCTCGCAGCAAATCCCGTGCATGTTCTGGACGATTCAGAAGTGAACTCTATCCGCTGCCATTATATGAAAATCCGTTGCCAGCCGGACGCCCCCTGGAACTCCAAAAGCTCTCCAAACCCTTCCTTGGCATGACGGTGAGTAGAAAAAGTATCCCTTTAAATATGATGTGCATGACGTTAAGGAGGGTTATGTCAGTTTGTCTGCACACATGCAGGTTGCTTCAACCTAAGATTTCTCAACAAATATTGGATGGATTACGATGGCATTTTCTGTAATTAAGTCTTCTGCATACTTCTTACTAAACAGGTGCTTGTCAAGGAAATCATGGGAAGGGGAAAAGCACCAAGAGTTCCCAAAAGGAGTGGTGGCTGTCAGTGTCACAATTGATTCAATTTATATTGTTTCCATGACTAAAATTGCAAATTTTCATGTTTGCAGCCATGGTAACATCAGTGAAACATTTGCACTAATTTCTTTGGCAGTATAGCATAGCAACAAGAAGATACAAGAGGTGGAACTGTCATGGAAGAACAGCTTTTTACTTGGATTCAACTTTTCCATTCAATTCATTAGAGACACTGATGAAAACTGGGAAGTTTTACACTAGTAGAGTTACAGTTTGTGCTCAAGCCGAGGTCTTTCCACTTGAATGAAGTGAAAAGTGATGAATGGGACTGTTGTGATCTTTTGTGTTTGCCTATAATGTGTTACTTTTATTGATTGACACCGTTTTAACAAAGTGTATTTTTTCCCCCTCATCTTCCTCAGCCAAAGGCTCGTCCCTGACAGCGGTGTTCGGCTTCAGTGTATGGAACCGGCAGGCGGACGGGGAATAGTCCAGGGCAGTCCGCATACTGCTCTGGGCTGCACGAGGCCTTTTAAAGTCAAACCCACATTACTCTCAGCTTCCCGCAATCCTCAGGGTGGAGATGATCTGGACTGCCCAGTGAAGTCAATGTGGTCCTTACTAATTCTCCCAAAGCCATGTGTGCGTGTGCATGTGTGTGTGCGTGTGTGAGTGTGGACGTGGGAGTGGGGCAGGGGGTGCGGTGGTACTGTACGGGCAAGACAAGAGTCAAACGAGCGAGCCAAGGGACCCCCCCACCCCGCAAGTGTTGTCCCAGTATTCTGTGAGGTCTTCCTGTCTGGTTCAAGTAGGAGAAACAATAGCAGCAGCCACGAGCTGGGGTTCGAAGCTCATTGGGTTCAGGTTAAGGGCTGCGGCAACAAGTCGTCATGACGCTGAGCACTTGGGGAGACAACAAGCCGATCTCTTCCGTATGAGCGTGTGAATGTGTGTGTGTGTATAAGAGTATTTTTCTCATGTCAGATTCTGCTGGACTACTGGAATTTCCAACTTAAATACACCCCCAGCGCCTGATCTCAGAAGCCTTGGAAGGAGAGCAGGAGGAGCAGCAAACTGTTACTTGCAACACCTTAAACAACACACAATCACCTTGTTGTTTCACTTTTACATTAGTCTGAGTCTCTCTGGCGACACGTTGAGTAACCTCGGGTTGCGCACTCGTAGCCTGAGACGAGCCCGTAAGGACGATCTGGTCAATTCTTTTATTACCCAGAATAATTATGCAAGTGTTACCTTTTTATGATTTCTTATGAGCTTTTTACACTGAACTACAGTCTTTGTAGACGTGATGAAGACAGTTGTGCTTTCAAATGTGAAAAGGACGCCTGATGTGCCCCGTTCGAATTGAATCTTTTGTCACAGCGATAGCTTGGTATTGAGGACACCTGTTAATTTCCAGAATCTTTTCATTGTGCAAAAACGATAGCCACAGTAGACCTACCCCCAACTGTGAACAGCACTAAAAACCTGCTTTCTCCATCGGCATTGCTTACTTGTCCACAAAGCTAGCCAAAAGCTGCTATCAGCTTTGCCAACTGCCAACTTTTTCCTTTTTTTTATTTTTTATTTCTTAACTAAAAGGTGGGTTGTCTTGCTCATGAAGCGGTGATGGTGCGTTGCCTGGGTGGATATGAAGAAAATCTGTGCAAACCATGTTGTTATATTGCCACACCTTACCTTCTTTTTACCCATACAGCTGTCCGAAATCCACAGCAGCTTGTGGACAGATGTGAATTGTAACGTTTTATTTTTCCTTCACAAGGAAATCAGGTATGGTACGACTTAACTGGAGCAAGCTTTATGCACGTCACCTGTCTTCTGTGGGTATGATTGTCCCGTCTGTGTAACCACTACCCAAGCTCTGGATGTTAATTTCAACGCCTCGCTGTTAACACTACGTTGGTGTGAGCTGAGAGGAGATTTGTCTGTAGTAGAACCAGACATTTTTACTCTATTCCTTTTTTTGTCAAAGCGGAGTCTTAAGTCAGGCAATACTCGGCCATTTAATTCGTTCTCGGATGTTTTGCTTATTTTGCGTGGTCTCGAGTGGGTTTTATGGTGCGGGATTCATGAAGATGGCTTCACGGGACATATTTAAACTTTCGGCAACACCTGTTGATTTATGGAACATCCACTGATGTCAGATAGCGTGGAAAAGTAGAGACGATTTTTAAGAAAAAGATTCTTAATTTAGCTTTTTTTCTTGTAGCCGATGTATCAAACAAGTATTGAAGTATCCCTATTTGAGAATACATATTTTGTTAACAAATTGTACATAGTGAAATATGTATTTTTGCACAGGCATTTTTCGTACACGCTGAATTTTTTGGTACAATTAAAAAAAAAAAGAAGTCATTATTTATTTAGTAAAAAAAAAAAAAAGATGAAAAGTCAGAGAACCTGACTATTTGAAGTGGTTCACTGCCAAGTCTATATAATGCAATACACCTATATGTAGAAGCTGAAGCATCTCATGAATCGTTGTACTGAGATCCTTTAAGGAACAACGGTGAAGTGTTGCCACTGTAGCATGTGTCTGTATGACAGAATACCTTTATTCACACAATCACACGTGCTTTTACAAGACATTTTACGTTGCCTATGAATCAACACAACAACAAACAAATTTATGATGTGACCCAGTTAGCCTGTGATTTTGAAATGTCCTGCAGGCTTGAAGCTGTGCCCGTTGTCTAAACTACTTTCCATGTACTCTTCAGACACTTTGTAAGACCTTAAAACACATTTCATGATTGGAACACTTATGTTGTTATATAAAGGCTGTCATTGTTAGAAGGAGGAACTCTTCAGACAGTCCAGCTGCTTGCATCATTGTTGCCAAACAAATAATTTGAATCACAGCTTTTAAAGTAATAGTTTGCAGCTTTTAAAAGAAATATCAAATTAAGAAAGTGCCTGAATTTGTTTCACCATGACTGTTTGAGGACAGTATTTTTGGGTTGTTTTACCTTACTTGAATGTTTCGAAGTGTTTAGGAGTTTGCTTTTAAATCTGCCTATGAACCCTAAATGTGGTAAAACCTGAGCTTGTCAGCTGCCCAGTATGAAACACTTTAGTATTGTGCATTTGTTTTCCTTTTTTTATTTTTGGGTTTATCCAAGTTTTCCAGACAACACGCTGAGATTTTTGGTTAGCCTTAGCGCGTGGCTTTAGCCCGCCTCTGGTTTACTGAGATTTGTACGCAAGAACCTTCAATCAAGTGTTTTGTTTACCCTCAAACTCCACTGACATCTTGACTATTGTTTCCTTTACGTGGAAACATTTTGCAAAGATGTTTTTTTTAAATCAGCACCATTGACTTGGAATGTGAAAGTGAGAGATAATACAGCTCGTGTCTGGGAGGAAAAAATAAATCCACCATTCATACTATGTAAAAGTGTGTATAGATTTTTTTTGTATACATTATCAGAATCATTTTCAGCTGGACTTATGTATTGGCTGCTATGTAATTCATGAACAAAACATAGGTTAGAATTAATATTTAAAGAAAAAAGATTGTATAGTATATTTGTTTTGTAACAAGTTTCTGTAAATAAAATAATTTATACTGCTATTTATATGAAATCATGTGTCTGCCTCTTTCCTAAAATGAACTGCAACAAGAAACATGTCAACAGTTAAACAAATTTTATTATATACACAATATAAGAAGTCACTTTGTCAGACAAACTACAGGTGTGGGTATATCAAGATCAATTCCCCCTCGCTGTAATGACAAAAAAAATGGCCACTGTTTTTACATGTTGATAACTCTTGACAACTTCTGGACTCTGTTGAGAAGCAGGTCGCCCTTCTTGATGGTTTCTTGGTACTGCCAGTTTTTGCTATCAGGTCTGGAAAGAAGACGAGGAAAAGATTCAGTGTTGTGCAACTGGTGATTGAGCTTCACGTTGGATTAATTATGGTTTGGAGATGGTAATATTACCTATTGGTTTCCACGATCTCATTCACTTTATCAATTTTACAGTGGAGACGGCCAGCAGCTATGAATCGGGACAGTTCCCTGAGAGAAGGAGGAGAAAAAAAGTTAGCATCGACATGAGGTTTCCTTTAAATCTTACTTTGAACACATGACAAAAATATTAGACAGATGACGTAAAGGAATAGTTCAATGTTGAAAGAATACACTTATTGACATGCTGTAAAACACAGCATGAGAAGATAACACTCACGTCTGTAAATATGAAGCTACTAGTATATTCAATAATATACCATGTTTGTGGGAATCTTAAATTTGAACACATGGTTACAACTGATCAATGATTCCTATTTATTGAGCCTCTGAAGTTTAACCCATCACTGGACCTACCCACGGTGTTTGACCAGAATGTTTAGATCTCAATTTCCAACCTGACGCTTGAAAATGCCAGTTTCTACATATAAATGCTAATGGATCACTAATCTTACAGTTTATCAATTTACTTTATTTAATACAACTATTCAATGCTAGCTTTTGTAAAGTACTGAGGACACTAGAAAAGACCACTGTCTCATTGTGACACTGAGGCTTGATTTGTGTACGAGATTAATTTAGAAAATGTGACACTTAGATGTGGTGTGCTGGCACTCACTGGTCAATGAACTCTGTGCTGACACCAAAGGCCTCTGCCATGTAGCCCAGGGTGAGGGAACGGTAGGACTCTAGCAGCTGGCTGTAGGCCTGGATCCTCATCTCCCTCACATAGTAGCGGTAGTGTGGCGCAAAAAGCCAGTCCTTCTTCATCTCCTGCTCCACCGTGGCTGTGGTACAAAGGAAAAAAGTTTCACATCCATTACAACTGTCATGTGTCATGCTGCTGTTATTCTGTTAAAATACAGACATGCTGGCTTTTTTTTTTATCTACAAGCAAGGATGAAAGAAACAAAAAAAAAAACACAGCAGTTTTTTCACTGTAAAAAAGAGGTTTTCCTCACCTAAAGACTGGAAGAAGACGGAGTAACGGCACTCGTAGAGTGAAAACAGATACTGGCGAACAGATGGCAGACTGTGCAGCACCTCCAAGATCTCTGCTCCCTTTATCACCTACAGAGAAACATATTTTAGACATTTAATAGCAGCAAATCAGCTAATTTACACATATTTCTAAAAATGCTGAATGTGAATTGATTTCATCTTTTAAGTACATACAGTCATCCCCTCCCTTACCTTTTCACGGAGGTCAGGCCTTTTGAGGGCGATCATGCAGACGTAGACAGTGTAGGTAACGAAGGTCTTGTAGTCCATGAGCTCGTAGGAGGTGAAGGTGGACACTGTGTCGAGGAAGAGCTCAGCAGCTTGCTTGAAGTCCCTGATGGCCACACAGTACAGGCCCTGGTAGACCTTCAGACGATTCCTCCTGTCCCAGTCTCCCCCCTCCTCAATAAGGCTGCAGAGGGGGAAAAAAGTGCATGGAAAGATGAGTACTTCTGAACTATCTGCTTGTGTAGTTGTTTCAGAACAAAACACACTGCAGCGTCTTTACCTCTTGGCTTTCTCCGAGTTGCGTGTGATGAGGTCACTGTCCATGTAGAAGAGGCCGATCCTCAGCAAGTAGAAGACGATGTCTAGTCTGTGACCCAGAGCCACTGTCTTGTCGTAGGTCTTCCTGAAGGCTGTGAGGGCGCCCTCCTGTGGATGCACATGACAAAAGCAGACAATGTCAAAAAAAGCTGCATCTAGCTAAAGATGTAACATGCAACCTTTCTGCCATTACAGAGAACCTGCTTAAAAACAACATCACACACAAAGCTAACATCATGTGTAAATATATTTTGTTGTACTCTAGATTCTGGCTCTAGGTGACGACTGAATATGAAAGGCATTGATGACTTTGAGTTCCCTTGAAAGATAGAGGTCACATTCACATGAGCTCTGCCTAAAACTTAACAAATTTGCACTTTGTAAAGGGCATATTCAACAATTAACATTTGGAATTTGCAGCTTTCCGTAGATAATGCTGGTGTGTTACTGAATCAACCCATTGCAGATTAAAAAAGCACAGTGGCTTTGAATTAAATATTAGAGCTGAATGACATGCCCTTTCACCACTGACATTACAATATGCACATCTGCATTAGTCACAGTGCAAAAGCTGCTATCTAATGACGGTGACTTGAGTAAAACTAACTGCTTGATACAAAAAGCAGATGTGCAGGAATGCTTGAATTGGATTACTTCTTGTTTTCTTACTACTTGCACACACACACACACACACACACACACACACACACACACACACACAACCAGTATGGTGTTGACTGATTCTTTTTTGAAATCTTAAGAGTGCCCTGAACTAATACACAAGCACGGATAGTTTAAGACTGTGCAATTGTGTTTATTTTTCATTTTCATGTGATCATAGCTGCTGACTGATTGGGGAAAAAAAACCATACCTTGTCTCCAATTCTGATCAGATATTCAGCTTTGGCCATCATGGCGTCTCGTATCTCGCTCTCTCCCAGGCTCTTCTCAGCATCCTCCAGCACATCGTCCAGACGCTTCAGCTCCTCCTCGTTGGCCTTCTTCATCTTACTCAGCAGGTCACCGTCCAGCTGCCACTTCAGGTCCTTACACAGACCCTCGTAATATGGTGCCATATCTGGAGAGAGAGAAAAAACAAGTTAGAAATCATAATTGTGAGATTTCTTTTTAACCAACATTCTTTGTATTGTCTTTCATACCAGAATAAATTCAATTACATGCATTGAACAAACACCCTCCAAATTATTCCACTTCTTGGTTGGGGATCAATTTAGTCCATTTTTGTTCATTGTAACGTTATAGGGGGAAAAAAAGAAAGAAGTGGAAACATTTTCTGCAATATTAAGTTATGTAACGTTACACGTTCCCAGGTTCAGACAAATCTGTGCTTAATAGTAAATGAAGTGGCCCCAGATCTGATGAAAATGATGTTTTCTTGTATAACGTTGTCATTTTTGTGAGATTTTAAGTTGATTCAATTACAAAAACAATGCAAGCCATTTGTTTGTCTTTCCACGATAAACAAAAGCAAGGTGCATTATAAGCATGAAACAAAAGGAATATAACTTGCTAATGTTACTGGAAATTTGACAGCCACAACAGCAACCCTACTTTAAACTGGTTTGTAGCGTTTGGTTGTAACGTTAGCTAACGACGAGGCTAACTCTTTTTTTCCCCTCGATGATTATTTGAGCTAGCTGAGAAAAAAAAAAATTACAGCATGAAACGAGAGGAAAAAAACGCATCCGGTACAAAATGTGTGTGCATGAATCTGCAACGCCACGTATTTAAAGAGTAACTTTAGGCTCTAAAATCAAGCCGGGTTAAAATAGTGCAGTAAGATGCTAACTCACTGTTAGCTTTGATAGCGTCCATGAGCTCGGTCTTCACTTTAGCATCCTGTCGGTGGCCGTCCATCGTCAGCAGAAACTTCAGCTGTGCTATCCTCAGGTCGGGGTTCTTGGGCAGACCCTCCTCCTCCAGGTTCTCCAGCGGCATTTTGTTTGTTTGGTCAAAATTTACAACCAAACGTACAAACTGGTGTTTTTTTCTTTGTGTTAGCCTAGACCGTTTCCCACCGCTCGCTGCTACTGCTACAACCAGCTAGTCTACGATGACTACGGAAAACACTGGACTGTGTTGCTTCCGCCGGAGCGTCTGTCACTGAGGGGAGACAAGAGCGGAGAGCAGCCTGACGTTTACTAACCAGCTTCTTGTGTACTGCCCCCTGCTGGACATGACTGTGAACAGCACCTCCAGGTATAGTGGCATCATGGATGTAGGCCTATTTATTAGCCTATCTTCGGTGCTTATACGTAATAGATCCATGAGTGGCATGCAAAAAAGCTTGGGCACCTCTGGTCGAAAGTTTTGTTAATGTGCCGAGGTTAAGCAGGCGCCCATTTATATACATTTATTTATTGTTAAATCAGAGTTTGGGTAGGCTGCAGGGTTCATGTAGTAGAGACTGTAGGTGGTAGGCTACAGACCGCTGGGTGTTGCACCAAAGACACTTTGTAATGTTGGATTTATGTTGTGACTAGAATTAGGATGTAGTTTGTATTTTGTTTAAATGTTACGTTTCTGTTATTTTGTTTGTTATAAATGTGAAGCTTTGGACGTCATGGGACGCAAGACAAATTTCAGAATGATCTGACAATAAAGTGCAATCTTATCTTATCTTATAGAGGACAGTCCTCGCTGCAGGCGGCCTCAGTTCGAATCCTGTATTTGGCGACCCTTTCCTGCATGTCATTCCCTCTCTCTCTCTCTGTCTCTGTCTCTCTCTGTTCTATCTAATAGAGGCGTGAAAAGCCAACAACAAAAATCTGTTAATGTGAAATGATCTCCAAAAGACATGAAGTTACAGATAACAAATTCCCTTCATATTTTAAATATTTTATTTTCATATTTTACATTTTCAAAATGACAGAAAAGGAAAAGGGCTTGTCTGCCATCTCCGCACTCAACAACCTCCCCCAATATCCCTGTATGGACCCAGTCCTCCTGAGTGTGTCACAAGTGTTTGGTTGTCTGGTGTGTGTGTGTGTATATGTATGTTGTAGTGTCTGGTGGCGTTTTTGGTTTTACATGTTGCTCAGTGTTGGTGATGTTTCTGTTTTTGGTTATGTATTCTTGTGGCTCAGTGTTGTATGTTGTTCAGTGACAGAGTGTGGAGATGAATTTCCCATAAAGGCATTCTATGTAAAGGTTTTGACACCCTGCAGCACCCCATTTGGCAACGTGTTAGCAGAGATGGGACCAAGTCACACACTGAAATTCTCAAGTAGGCCTAAAGTCTCAAGTCATTTTTTGGGGGGCAAGTCAAGTCACAGGTTATGTAAAGTCGTTGATTTTTTTGATTGAGTTTACATCCTATTTCACCATGAAATTAAGGATTGGATAAGACTGACTGTCCAGTATTAAACAGGGAGTTTCATCAGCCCACAGAGCAAATTAACAACTCTCACAGGCGAAGTCACTTTGAGGATGACACAGTGATTCTCAGTCGCTCTGCCCCTTGTCAGGAAGTCAAAAAAGTTAATGATAACCAACATGAAATCCTTAACAAAGTCCATGCAGTCTGGACAGTACAGGTCGGCACCACTAAAGACAAAATGGAAACTTTGTTACAACAGCTGGTAGGCATTTCTATTTTTCCTGAGCAAACCAAACAATATGTTTTTTGCTCAAACAAACTTATTTATTAACATGGAAAATGGAAGAAAAATATGTCATAGAATAATAACAGCAGGAGCAGCAGTTTTTGTGTTATTTTTGATGACAAATCTTCTGCACAGTTTGAGCTGAGTCATTGCGCTCTGTTCATTTTGTAAACTTGTACACTCATTCAATAGAAAAATAATACAACACTCAACACATTTAGAACTGGACAGTCTTACAGTTATCATATGTTTTTTGTTGTTGTTTTTTTTATTTGCAACCTATGTTACAGATTTCCCCCCATCAAAAACACATGATAAATGTTGTAATTTTTTGTGGTTATCCAGAACACTCTATATTTAAAAATATTTTATAATCCCTGCTATCTCCCAATCCGGTTCTTTGGTTTGCTCTGGAGACCCGTGGAAATGCTCTGTTTCTCATCGTTGCTTTGGGAATTGGAGGAAGCTTTCAAAGTGGCTACCACATCACTGCTTCAGGTTCTCCTTCACCGGTGAGATACATCATGGAAAATGTTTCTTTTTATCCTGCTGTTAGTTATTTCACCTCTCTTTTTCTAAAAGCATAACAAAAAAACATTAAAATTAGATAGAGGCTGGGAAAGTACAGTTATCTGTTAAACTGTGATGTGAGCATCACTATCATCATATCTCACTGAGTTAACTCCACAATTTGTTGCCTCTTCAAAACTTCCTCTACAGTTTATACAGCGCTTTATTAACAGCAGCTGGTATAGCAGATATCAAGAGCATCCACCTGCGCAGACAGTGACGATGATCTGGTCTCTCGTTGTTTCAATGTATGCTGTCGGGGGACTCTTTGGGGCCATTAGTGTCAAAACGATCTCAGGAAGGCTGGGAAGGTGAGTAAGAAACTTGATACAACATGTAGTCCTATAGTTTGACTGTCCTTGAAGGGATGTGTCTTCCTTTAATAGAAAAAAGGCGATGATCTGCAACAGCTTTATTGCCATCGTTGCAGCAGGGATCATGGTGACAAGTAAAGTGGCAAATTCTTATGAGATGATCATTGTGGCGAGGGTTTTGTATGGCTTCTCTGTAGGTAAGTCAACAGGACTGTGTCATGTTCTGTGATAAGCATAATAAATTGATTCATCAAGATTTGTACTTAATGTATCAAAATTGTCTTTTATCACCTGCAGGTGTGGGATCAAACATTCATTTGATGTACCTGGCAGAGATTTCACCGCGAAAGATAAGAGGCATAGTGACTATGAGCTCAGTCACCTTTGGGTCACTCGGCAAACTGTTTGGGCAGTTTTGTGGGTTAAGGTACACATTGGACGGCCATCGTTAGAAGACTGTTGAGAACAAAATATATCAGTGATTCTTTACAATATATATAAAGATATATATTTTGATAGAGACTTTAAAAACTATTCAGCTCCATTATAATGAATGGAAATCATGTGCAAACTGCCATCCTCATGAGGAGATTGATTGATGGAGTTCTGCTGATGCACCGTTCTTGGTCATTTCATATATAAATAAATATAAATCATAAATATGCAATTAAACTGAGCTGTACCGCAGCACTCAATTTGGCTTTTTTTTTCTTTTTTAGTGAGATCCTTGGACGTCAGGAGCTGTGGAACATCCTTCTCTGTGTCCCCACATTTTTCTCTGTGGTCAATATCATCATGTTGCCTTTTTTTCCTGAGGCTCCCCGATACTTATTCATAGAGAAGGGTGACGATAAGGCATGCAAAAAAGGTTGGTATATCTCCTCATATTCACCAATGGCCTCCCACGGTAGATATCTAACACTAACACTTCTGGAAAATTGTACTGATGTCACCAATATATTTCAAGTATTGTCTGCAGAAATTGCATTTGTAAACCCATGAGCTCAGAAGTGTTTGAAAGCATTATACACTCAGCGGGAGGTAAGCTTAAAAGGAAAAGTAGCTGTCTTTGAATTTAAGTAAGAGTCTGCATTGCCTTTACAAAATGAAAAACACAGACTGAGTGATGTGGATATTTTCCTCTAGGACTGACTGAGCTGTCATTCATTCATTATTAGCTGCTGACTTACATAATCATTTTGGACCGGTGCCACTGAGACACCGTTATTTAGATATTGTTCAGCAGCAGATGTCTTGTGATCCTGATGTGGGCATAACAAGAAGGAAGAAAAAAGTCTGTAAATTTCACAGTGTCACACACAGTGAAGCACATTTTTAGTTTTCTATCTGTGTCTGTGATCTTTTTCTAACTGCAGCTCTACAGAGTCTGTGGGGCCAAGGTGACTACAAACAAGAGATGGATGAGATGTTGACTGAGCAGGCAGCCATTGATGCAGCTCCACCAAAAACCCCTCTGCAGCTGCTGCGGGACAAGACCGTTCGATGGCAGCTCATCTCCATGTCCTTCATCTATGCCTTCAACCAGCTGTCGGGCATGAGTACAGTGAGCATGCAGCTGATTTTACAGCAAATGGGAGAGAATGCGTTATGTTGTGCTTATTTTAGCATCTAGACATTAAAGGGATAGTTCACCCAAAATTCAAATTTCACTCATTATCTACTCATCCTCATGTCGACTAAGGGCTGGGAGTCCTCCGTGCCTTCTCTGAGTTACAGCGGGGCTCTGTGCAGCACTGCATGTCCATATGACGGTTGCGAACGGAGCTCACTTTTCTTCTTCGCCCCAAAAGGACACACCAAAAAACATCCAAATACCTCCATAGTGCTCGTCTGTAATATCCCTCTTATATTGAAGCCCCAACATGAGAAATTGTTCCGAAAAAAATTAAACAAGTATATGTTTTAAGCTTGTTTGTAGCGGAAGCTCCCAGCACTGCTCTTCCTGGTCCGTCCAAATCTCGATTTGCATTGACACCCAGTTCACGGCTCCGCAAATCGCGCGAGATTCCGGCAGAGCAACACTGGGAGCTTCCGCTACAAACAAGCTTAAAACATATACTTATTTAATTTTTTTTGGAACAATTTCTCATGTTGGGGCTTCAATACAAGAGGGACATTACAGACGAGCACTATGGAGATATTTGGATGTTTTTTGGTGTGTCTTATTGGACGAAGAAAAGTGAGCTCTGTTCGCAACCGTCATATGGACATGCAGTGCCGAGCCCCGCTGTAACTCAGAGAAGGCACGGAGGACTCTGAAACTTCTCCCAGCCCTTAGTCGACATGAGGGTGAGTAGATAATGAGTGAAATTTGAATTTTGGGTGAACTATCCCTTTAAAGGATCTAACCCTATGAAATCTAATCAGTGCTCTCCTTCCTAGATCAGTACCTTTTCTTTTGACATCTTCCTGAAGGCAGGCATGCCGAGAGACCAGATCCGCTATATCACTCTTGGTCTTGGGGTAGCTGAAATAATCACAGCAGTCTCCTGTGTGCGTAACTCCTTCTGTATGTGCCTGAGCATGTAGACTGTGAACCCAGTACCCAAGCATAGTGTCTCATTGTTGTTTGTATTGTTTGTTATTATTTGTTTCATTGAAGCAGATACTGGAAGATTTTTCAATTTAATTTATATTTTATCCCCTTTTCTCTCCCAGGGTCTGTTGATTGATCAGATTGGGAGGAGGCCGTTGTTCTGGGGGCCCTATGGTGTCATGTCTTTGAGTTGGGTGATGATCACTGTCATACTGAACCTGAAGGTAAACCTGTAACCTTTGAATTCTGGTGAAGATGTGTGAAGATTAATGTTCACTGCATCCTAAAGAGTCAGGTCAAAACTGATTAGTTTTGAATACGTGAAATTAGACAAGACACTGGCTTTTTCTTTAGAAATAAATCATGTAGTGAGCTTGGATGACCTGCTTTTGGTTATTGTTGTACAAACCTCTTGGAACTACAAAGCACTTAATTATGTCATTGGAGCCTATTGGTCATTTTTTATTTTCAGTCTCCAACCTTTTAATCGCTATTACACCTGTTTTATTACTGTTCATTAATTGTATAATATATTTGTTTTAATCAAGCGTCTTAAATTGTTATTTTAATCTACTGCTTTACCCTCTGTGATTTCTGAGTTTAAATAAAGACATATTCATATATTTCCATGTCCCAGTTCTGTCAATCAATGCAGAGAGTTTTAGCGGCATTTGCGTGGATTTCAGATTTTTATCTCTGAGTTTTCCGCCTCTACCCAGATACAGTGGAGACGACTGGAAGTTTTTTATGTGCCCACAGCATTAACATAGAAAATATTTCCCCATAAAAACTGTTCACAGTGGACAGTTTATTTATTTATTTTACTATTATTATTATTTATTCTATTTTACTATCCGAGTAAAAGTGAATTGACTTTGACCTCCACTGTGTGAGGGCAGAAACATGTCTGTGAAGATGAGATAAAAAAGCTTTTTTTTTTTCACATTCTCAGCACATGACACCACTAAGGATATAATGAGAAAGTGGTTTTGGTTTTGTAAAACTTGGGTTATGAAAATACCACAGATCTATTCACATACACTGTATAGGCACAAAATACCCTCTGATCTACATGTTATCACTGTAGTAAACTGGACTAATGTTCACATATATAAAATTGTCATCCATGCAGGATTCTAGTTACTGGGCTCCTTACGTTACTGCCGGTTTGATCGTCCTCTTCATCATGTGCTTTTGTGGAGGACCTGGTATGTGCGGTTTACAGTTTTGAATGAGGAAAGTTGGTGCATTACACACTAAAATGTTTAGAGAAGAGATGTTTTGATGCAGATTAATTCAATCTTTGCTCTGGTTCACACAGGGGGAGTGGCATCGACTCTCAACGGTGAGATTTTCATTCAGTCTGATCGAATGGCATCGTTTGTCCTCATGGGAATCCAGCGCTGGGTGGTGTTTGCTGCTCAAAGCCTAATCTTCCCATTTCTTATTGTGAGTAAAACCAACCTGTGCACGGTGTGAGGAAAAAAAACCTAAATGTTGCTGTAGAGGATAAAGGATAGAGTGACACAGTGACTGATGCAGTATGCTCTTTGTTTTCCAGAATGCCCTCGGCGCATACTGCTTTCTGCTGTTCGCCTGTGTGTGCCTGATGGGTTGTCTTTATACCTTCTTCGTCCTGCCTGAGACTAAAGGGAAGACCCTGCTGGATATCGCTGAGGAGTTTAAAGCCATCACTCTGTGTGGGAAATCCTTAGTAGAGAAGAAGAGAGAGGAGACCAGGCTGTGAGGCAGTCCAGACATGAACTGAGGAATAATGGATGAGGGACAGTATTTTGACTTTGTGAAAGAATTAAAAGTAATTTACATAATGGCATCAAGCATGAACACGATGGGTTAATATGGAGAGTGGCACAAACAGCAACTGGAGTCAAAGTTGTAAACTGTGTTTTATTCTTTGTCATGTCCATAAATGGGTGTCACTTCTTACTACTTTCTGTCTGTTGTTTCTACTTTCTCAGTGTGTCTTTGTTCCAATCCATTCTACAGAGGAATTAACAATGAATTTACAAAAGTAAAACAAGAACTTGCCTGAGGTTTTGTATAAATTATTTGCCAGATACTTGAATAAACAACATGCTTTGTTCTGTAACATATGTCTGGAAAAAAAGAATTTAAATTTTTACAAATTACTTTAATGGAGTAACACAAAGCTTTACTTAGTTGTTTTCTATATGATTAATGTCAGCTTTTAATAATTAGGAAAAGGAAACACAACTAGTTCCAGATCGATGCAGCTGACAGCTGTGCTGTATGTTACCTAGATTGGCCTCATGATAAATAATTGAATGCACCTTCAGCTACAATGTTGTCACCATGTGGTCGCTAGTTTCCTTCCTCCAGATTTCCAGTAATATATCATCCATTGATCTCTTTGGTTCTTTCTTTAACAAACTGTCCCACAGTGTCATGAAACACATTCTTTTTCTTTTGTCTCCCTCAGGGCCTGCTGATTGAGCTCACACGGAGGCGGCCATTTTTTGGAAGGGTCTTTGGGGACACGTTGGCGCTCTTCGTGTTAATCACCATCTCACTGACACTAAAGCTCAAGTGGTTTCTTTTACTCACAGTTATATCATTACCTTAGAGTGAGACAATGCAGCTTTTGCTGAACGTACCCTGCAGCTACATGTGCTGAACTACCACCACTGTTTCACATGTATCAGTGACAAAACATTTTAACAGTGAAATAAGTGGAGAAGAAAAGTCAGTGAAGCCATTAGTGCCAATTATGCAACAATATTTTTCTGCCAACTTAATTAGCAAACATTACCCACCTTAAGCTCATGCTCATATCAGACCAACTGAGGTCAACTGAGTGTAGTAATGTTGCCCTCTCTTTCTTCCCTTACTTTTTTAGTGCTCATGAATTCAGTTTTCCTTGTGTAAGAAGATTATTTTATTCATACTTTTAAGTTATTGAGTCTTGTTTAAAATAGGCTGTATGATAATTTAGTATATTATATTAGTTTAACCCACTTTTGTGACTTCGCTCTTGCATTATTTTTTACAAGCATTTTCCATCATGTTACTTTTCCTCTTGCTTATACAATATGTGTTATGTTAATGTAGGCCTGTCAGCATTTTCTGTTCACTAGAACAAAAACATTATAATGAGAATTGCCAACTGCACATTTCCTACCTGATGATATTCTACACACCACTATCTGTCGTTCCTTCATTAGTATGAATTCTGCAAATCATAATAAGTCCTGCTCTTCGAGACCCCCTCATCCTCCAGTGGGCTCTTGGAGTTGCTCACTGCCTATGATGATTTATATTTAAATCTTTGAAGGCCCCCTCTTCCTTATCACCACCCAGCAGCTGCTTGCTGCCACGGGGTCTTCATTAGCTGCTAAACCCACTCGGCCCTCAGTTCAGCACTCTGGGGATGCCAGCAGTGATTGGCAGTATCTTGACTGGGCTGATCATCCTGCATCCATGTCCTGCTGTGCCTTGTTAACACTAGAGGATTAACTGGAGGATTAATTGCAGAAACCATCATAAATAGTTAACTGTTACGGACCTGACTGGATCCTCTATCCTGTTAATGTTCTCAAAGGTGCAAAAAAGCAAAAAATGAATGATGGTGGGCAAAAAAGTTTTTAAAAAAGAGAGGGAAAGGTTAATCCACTATAGCATTCACTAGACAATCATATGGACATGTAACTGACAATCTTGTAAAGAATGTGGGGCTTTAGTTTACAGCAATGTAGTAGCTCAATTACATCAACAGATGGCGATGTAAATCTACTGCTGACATGCACTGTCCAAACCCTCATGATGCTGCTATGTCTTCCTATAACAAGTCCTGTAAATTTCAGCCCGTTGGTCCCAAGATTCACCATTATTATTAAGATACAATTCACCCTGCATTAACTATTACAGGAAGATCACTGGGGTATCACATTGGGTAAAAGTACAGGAACCATAAATTAAAGTCATTTTTTTGAATATTACTTGAGTAAAACATTTACATTTACAATTTACTTTTAAAAGTAAATTTTCTAACATGTTAAATATATTATTATTCTTACCCTTTCTTATACAAGTATTTTACCATCAATGTTTAAATTGATTAAATTAAAAGACATTTTAGTAATCTGCCTTTTCACAAATGTGGACACCAAACCATGCCACTCCACATCAGTGTTGCTGAAATATGGATCTAATGGAAAAATACAAAAAAAACAACAACAACAAAAAAACAGAGTTTTCCAATGCATAATGGTATATTTAGCTCTTTCATATCTGTCAGAGACTCTGGCAGAAAGTAAAACCCTCCTCCAGTGGTGAACTCATGCATAGCAAAGAAAAGGTGAAATGAAGGCCATTATTCCTCCGTCTCTCCGCCTGGCAACACTGAGCTCACTAGCAGCACTGCAAATCAGAGAGGAGTTGGATGTGTTACAGATTCTGTGAGTCACTGTTTCATGAGTCTCAAGTTGTACATCGATCGACTTGGACGGGTTCTGGACGTGCAATGGCTGCGCTCATTTCTCCAGTGAGTAGGCCTACACACGCTGCTCTGTGTAAGCCATGTGAATATGATTATTCACTGAAACAATGTCACTTATTGCACGGGCTGCACAAAAAAGTCCACATGATTGAACCGTTCCATTGTGTCTGAAGATTATCTACTTTGTTTAAGTGGAGGAGAATGAGGAGCAGATGTCAGGGGAATTAGCAGGTCACAGTGACACTTGTCTATGGAGCTAAGTGAAGGGCAATTTCATTTTGTCTGTAACAGTGAAATCACTCTTCAATATGTAAAAGTTTAGTTGTCGCTACCATATCCAATACAATTTTAACAAACCATTACAGTCATAATGTGCAACTTTTCAACAAAAAATGTTTTTAATATCATATTTATTGATTTAGTTGCATCAAAACGGGGTATGAGTTATAAGGTCTTCAACTTTAAATCATTTAACAACTTTCTTTGCAAAATAGAGCCACTGTAAAGTATGGCGTGCTGACATACTGAATAAACCTTTGTCAAAACCTCTCAAGTAAACATTTCCATATATTTCATCCATAACAACTTTCCCAAATGCTTGTAATCTATTATTGCAACAGCTGCAAATGGTATAAGAGAAAATGGCTCATTTGCCTTTATATAAATCACAATGTAATGATAATTTGTAGGTCTTGGAAAATCTTGGAAAAATGTGTCACTGTAAAGTCAACATCACAGACTTGCTCTGCCTCATTTACAGCTCAAGGACTAATCGGTCCATCCATCATGTCTGCTAAACAGACAGAGTCAGAGAGAGGACGGGAGGGGAACGAGAGAGAGAAGAAAAGGCAGGAAATATGTGAGCAGACTCAACAGGCACTTATGTAATATACTGTAGGGAACCACTGAAACAAATGTAAATGGTGTCCAGCATTAAATGTTGCTAGCTGTGGTGATTTCATACAGGTGGTACACAGATGGGACCCCTCCTGAGACCTGAGCTTGTTAATGAGTCACAGCGAGGAGGGGCGGAGTGGGCTGATATCATGAACCAGACGGAGCCCTCTGGCAGCGCAGCGTCGAGGTACCCAGCATGCCATTCTGCGTTATGGCGAGGTGCCCCTCGAGCCGTTGGATCTGCGGATTAACCCTAGACCTGGCAGAATCTACCACGCCACGTGTCACGCACAGCAAACATTGGGAATTAATTGTTATTTTCTCTCACTGTTGCTGAAATACAACAATCGGGGCTAATGAGGGCCCCCAAAGAGACTTATTATCAACTCTAATTAATGCTGCATTGTGTGTCATGAGTTCTATTTACGCTGTTTAATTACTTTTATAAACTTCGCAAAAACTTCCAAGTCTATTGAAGGACGGATTAGTCTGAGAAAATAAGCTGAGGTTGTTACAAAATGTTGAATGGTCACATCTGAGGGCAGTCTGAGGGCAAAGGTCGTGCTTAAGTGGGAGAGAATGCATTTTGAGATTAGTGGGTTTAGTTAAGGTCTATAGGTCTAATACTGTTATTGACCATTTGACTTTTGTTCACGATCCTTTCTCTGCAGACAACTCGAGGCTGCTTGAATGTGAACAGCAAGGAAGTTGTTGGGAGATAATCACATTTTGGGTCTGGCATGCGGGGTTTGCAGTGAGAAAGTAGGAAGTAGAGAAGTAGAGAGAAGAGAAGAGAAGAGAAGAGAAGAGAAGAGAAGAGAAGAGAAGAGAAGAGAAGAGAAGAGAAGAGAAGAGAAGAGAAGAGAAGATGAGGAAGAGAAATGGCAGATGGGCAGTGGGGTTACTGTCACACAGTATTAACACATCCACCTCACGAGGAGTGAGCCTGTCAAGTCAGGACACTGAGGCTGATTTGCTAAACAGAGGGGATTCAGTGAGTGGGCAATCAAGGAGGAAAATCCCCCTCCTTTATAAGACCTCACATGCGGATTATGGGCCAGATAGGGGGACTATCCCAGCCATATCCGGATATAGTGTCGAAAACAGGCGATTCACAGGGGGAGAGCAGAAGACTCTCCAGGGGAGAGCAGAGGAATGAAATCTTAAATCTTATCACTCTCTTTTATGCACTTTATGCAAAGTCTGGCCCATGCATCCATTGTGAGGCTGTGGGGGACTGTGATCTTGTATTTGTGCATCTGTTGACATTGTTCTGTTGCATTCTTGCCATGGTAATTGAACACACATGATGAGGCTAAGGGAGGAGAGACTGCTGGTAAGGCCTCAGTCAGTCCTGTCACGCGTTTCCTATTCACTTAGCCCAGTGTGTGTGAGTGTGTGTTTGTATGGGAGCGAGAGCATGTGTGCTTGCGTGCCTATGAGAGCGAGCTGGTTTTGAGTGTGTGTGTGTGTGTGTGTGTGTGTATGCGATAACACACCACTGGCATTCTTCATTTGTAAATAATTGAATCAGGCTATTTTAGTTTTCTCAGAGCGCAGCTGTAATTTGCAGGCGTTCTGCTCTTAAAGACCGGTAATTATGGCTTTTAGAGTCTCCCAAAACATCTCAAATGGCTTCAACTCATGACAGCTGTACATCTGGGCTTTCACACACTCACACATGCACGAACATATGTGTTACTATTAATTAAACTGGTACATTTTCATAATGAAGTGGATTTCAATACACAGGTGGGTACACATGAGCCCACCTGAGTAATTGAGGCACTTAGGTGGAAAGGTTTATAAATGGATGCAATATTAATACAATTATCTTTTAACTAAAAATATTTTCGTATCATATCAAATGGACATAGGCCACACAGTATTACTATAATTATTTTTCAATGTCTCCAGGGAATTGTCAGATTATATAAAACTAAAATGAGACAAGGTTTTTTTTTGGCCAACTCTCGTTCTATCACATAATCCACATTTAAAAGGGACTAAATGATGATCTTGATGACAGTTCACACTACTGTAACACAGGGTCAAACAGGGTTTGATTGATCCTTCAAGACGACCTCTGTCTTTATTCAAATTGTCACCTGATTTGCTTGTTGTTTATTCAGCTCAGACACATACCTCAGAGGTAATGAAAGGATGGCTGTCTGTTCCCCTTACACTGGCTCGTCTGTCTGACCTTAATAAACCAGAGTGCAGTAAATCTAATTCGATGGGTGATTACTGTGGTAGGAAAAAATAGACAAAATTAACTTAAATCCCTCAAATTCTCCTTGAAATATAACAATATGCAGCATAAAGTGATCACATGACTAAAAAAAATGTCACGTGACTATTTATTACTTTATAATTTTACTGAGAACTATCAATGCAAAAGCAGTTTTATTCTGTCAATGCTGTGCAGTTTAGTCTTTGTTTAGGCAACATGTCCACTGTTTACCTCCATCAGACATTTCAGACCTTAGTCAGGTGTGATTAACTAAATGTGAGCCCATTAATGTTCTATAACACCATTATAATATATATTATAGGTTAATAGTATAAATAGTAAATGAAGCACAATGCAAACATCAGTTCTGACTGGCAAAGTGGCAGCAAAGAAGAATGACGTCTGAGGAATGAATGAATCCCAGAAGTGCTGTACCTTATTATCATCAGGATGGTTGTGCATGACACATAGCCTACACAGTAAAGTGGACCAACTTCTTACAGAAACTGTCTGTGTAAATACAAATGCTTTCCATCCACAAGCTCTGTAAAAACATTATTGTTCGAATAAAGGCTACAGACACGTTGCACAGAAGCAGTACCCCTCCTCTCGTGGCTCTAATTCGCAGGCTATACGACCTTGGCTGACAATGCGACCATCACAACTGGAGGTGTCCACGCAAGTTGAGGATTATCCCCCCGCCATCCGTTACCTTGAATATGGCATGGCCCGGCCCAGGAAGCATATGGCTGCAATCTGTGGCACCCCTCCATTTGCTTTTAATTAAACACATGGAGACACCCCACACACACACACACTTGGGTAAAAGCCTGGCAAGGGACTAATAAAGCAACACACTGATATGGGCTTTGTTAATGATGATGTAAGGGAAGCTCAGGATTCAAGAACAATAACCCGAGACAGAGGCTTGAGTGTGTTTCATGGTATGTCTCATTACACTTGGAGACAGTGATTACAGTGATACACATCCAAGCATTCAGCTGATGTGACTAACAGTCTGCAGCCGTAGTTTAAAGACTTGCTAAAAGCAGGGGAAAGTCTACAGTTAAGGACCGGGCCATCATCAGTCAGACATAATGTATCTCACGTGTTTGTGCAGCTGGTTTTGTCGTATCACGGCTGACTAAATTAGGACTCCTTCGCTCGCCGTCTGGGAGCTGTCCGGGTATCCCAGAGTAAACATGAAAACTGGTGCACACGCCCTGGAAGTTGAGGTTAGGTGAAGTAATCGCACTAATGTGCCAATAATGTCAACAGCATTAGTGCTTCAACGCCTCTAATCAAGAGATTGGCATTCACACACCTTGGTTCCAAACATATGTGTGGATGTGTGTGTGTGTGTGGATTATGGGGGCTAGCGGCAGTAATCCCCTGACCACATGGACGTCAGAGGGAATCCAATTTACAATATGACAGTACTTAACACTTGCAGATGCAACCTGTTAAACTGTATATACCAATATTTAGACAGAAGGGGTCGGCTCATTTAGGATTTGACTTGTAGATTAAGAGGCTACAGCCCTGCTGAAAGCTATCTGATCATTTCAGCTAGAGTGCTAGTGTAAGCATTACCAATAAGCGCTCGAGCTTAAGGCTGATGGGAATATCATTAGTTTTACAGGTATTTGGTCATAAACCAAACTGCTGGAAAAGTTAAAGACTTGACATGACGTTGGTGCCGCATGAAATATCAGTGAATCACCAAAGTTATGACAATTTTTCCTGAGGGTGACAAATATTTCTGCCAAATGGTCATGGCTATCCATCCACAAGTCCATGAGATATTATAGTCTGGAAGTGGCCAACCCATAGCCCGACACAGCTCCTCCCCCAGAACCATGTGGAATGTGTGGGTAAAAACTGCTCAAACAAAGCATCACCAGATTTCATTAACTAAATCCCTAGACCTTTGTCAGCAGTTTCCAATGTGAATAGGCTGATGCAATAAACCAGAACTTCAGCTGTATCTGTTTCCAGGACAATGGAGCTCTGTGTGCTTGAATGTGACTGCACCCATTTACCGTCTAAGTATATACTGTACATTAACATGCCTGTGTGAGTGTGTGGTGGGGTATGACTCCCTAATCAACCTCTGCACCACATTGTCATTCATTTATGCATTAAACAGATGGAGAAGGTGACTGTTGTGAGCACTTGTGCACATCAGCCACGTGTTGTCATTTTCTGGAGAGAAACACCAAACTGTCAATCACAAAAGTCACTGAAATACTCCTTTATTCCAAACGCAGGACGAGGTCAGCCAAATAAAACATGCATATGTTGTTTTGTAATTTTCTATCTCTACATTATAGATATTTAATACATAAATGATTCTATCCATACAAAATATAAAAATATGTGAGGCCTCATTTACAACCATATTTACATGGACTTCCTTAACTTAAAGTGAAATTATTAATTCATTTATCTATGTACATACTATGAACTGAATACAATAGTACAGTATATCCTATATCTAAATCACATTGCATGAAAAAGCTAAACTGTACCAAACCAACGACCTTGCGCACTCATTTGCTGCATGAAAATGAAGTTGTGATAAAAAGGAAAAAAAAGAAATTGCACATCAGCTTTTGATAAACGTTGTGACTTGATAGATCTGTGCTTGTAAGTGTAACAGCCTTAATACTCAGGAGATATTCTGAAACATTAAAATGAACAAACATGCAAACACTGTTGCTTTTTCACTGTTTACCAACTGTAGTTCATCACTGACTTTCAATTACGTAATATTCAACACTCAACAACACTGAATAAATGGCCTGTGAGTTTTGTTGTTCTGTTTTTTTTTGTTCCAGATGGAGAATGTTAGTGTACACAAGGTGGAGAGAGAGAGAGAGTCATTGACTGTGCCAAATGTTAGGATGTTAGGAGATGATGCAGTTCTTGCTTTTTCTGCGTTTGTGGGTGTGTAACTGCCCACTGCGGTGGGGTCCTCCCATCCCCGTGTTGTTGTACTTATGAACAAGCTCCTGGTTGCTGAGGTAGCGCAGCTGGATGGGTCTGGGGATCGGCTCGCCCAGAAAGTAACCTTCATCCTCTGACTCGGAGGATGAGGAGCAGGTGGAGCACCAGTCGTCGTCGTCGTAATCATCCCAGGAGTACTGGTTCAGGCCGGTGCGTCGGCCGGCCCCGGGGTTCTGCAGCGTCAGGTCTGAAGTGGTCCTGGGGCACTGCCGGAAGAGTTGGGGCTGGTATCTTCCCCCTCCTCCTCCTCCTCCTACACCGAACTGGTCCCTGTTGCTCCTTGGTGGCGGGAAACGGTCGTAATCCTCTCGGACGCGCAGCTGAGGCCTTTCCTGCGGTCTCGCCCTTCGCTCTGCCACCAAGTTGAGAGCGTTTTCCGAGCGAGAACGACGGGATCTACGGGAGCGGTGGTGGTGGTGCCGGCGCCTCTGTGGAGTCTCCTCTGGGGCATCGATCCGGACACTTGCTCCTCTACCGCCTCCTCCTCCTCCTACACCAACACCGCCCACCCTGCGCTCACTGATGGGTGGAAGACGGGCAGCATTGGCGCTGCTCACTAAACTCACCCGGTCCTCCTCCTGGAAGGTGAAGCCGGGGGGTAAATGAGGCATACCCATTCCCCCACCCATGCCAGGAGGGTCACAGTACTGTACCTTGTACTGAGAGGGCCTAGGCGGGTCCATTTCCATGTAGGGCTGACTGGCGTTGAGGCTGTGAATGGACTCAGAGCTACGAAACTGCACAGAGGAGTTGAGGGTGCCCATGTTGCTTTTTTCCGACACGTTCATTCCAGAGTCTTTGCTCAAGTCCGGCATGGAGAAACGAGAGAGGTGCTCCTGACGCTTTCCTCCTCCATCTGCTGAGTTTCCTGACGGAAAGGAAAAGGAGGACTGAATTAAGTGTCATCCCATCACCCCAGAGTAGTTAGAGGAAACAACATTATTGCTTGATACCAAACACACAACAAGGCCACACAGAATTTAACAAATACTACCAAACGTACCTGTACCATTGGACAAGGCCAGGGACTCCATGGATCCTCTTGGGGTCTGCTCTAGAGGAGTAAGTTGCTCTGGGAAGTTAAGTGCATTAATGGGGTTCCTGCTTCTCGCCACCTGGGTTGCTGCCGGCGGGCCTGCGTCTCTGTCCCTGTCCCTCTGAAAGCCATGCAAACTGATGGAGCGCTTGTCAGAGGAGAAGCCGTTGTGGTGCTGAGAGCAATGGGACATCTCAGTGAAGCTCTTTTGGGTCCTCAGCTTGGGTGGATAGTACTCCTCTGGAGGCTGCTGCTGCTGGAACCACGTCTCATTCAGAGAGTGGCCCTTCATGGCCGAGATGGGGGGTCTCTTTAAACCTGCGTTCTCCTTGATCCTGTGATCCTGCTGTTGATTGTTCTGTCCAGAGCAGGCGGGGTTATAGGCAGTCCTGACATTGCACTGGCTTAGAAGCTGGAGAGGGGTGGGGTTGGCAGTCGGGTTTGAATGGGATTCATAATTATAACCGTCATCCGCCTGCTCCTGGTTCTGCCAGGACGGAGGCTCGCGAGTCAAACTAGGTGTTTGGCTGGAGAGACTCAGAAGATCCATTTGTAAAGACAGTGGGTCCACCTCACCTGAGAATCTCTCCGCCTGCACTCCACTGCCTCCCCCTCCTCCACTCTTCCCCGTCTTGGAGCTGCGTCTGGACTCTCTGGTGGAGCGTGCACTTTGGAAGGCCGAATCAGATGAGTCAGAGCCATTAGGCTCCTCCCCCATACTGCAGGAGCGCGAGCAGAAGATTTGACCCTGCTTGGGCAGGAAGGGCCGACCCAGCAGAGAGCGTTTACATCGGGCGCAGCAGAAGCAGCCCTCAGTGGCGTGCCAGTGCTGCCCATCGTATGTCATCTGGCCTTGATCAATGCCTGCAGGGAAGAGAAAGAAGACATGAATTCACAAGGTTTAGATAAAATCACATTATTGTGGGACTTGTGTAAAAATGCACTACAAAAAAACACAATGTTTTCATCAAAGAGCTAGAAATTAAAAATCTTGATGTCTTTATTAAAAATGCTGTTTGATATGAAAACAGTAGCATATTACAAGCTGCTTGTTGAGTGAGAAAATGGACCTGGGGGCTGCAACACATGACTGTGCTTGGGGGCAAACTCATTATGGAACTTGCCCAGCACTGTACTGTAAGAACACACTGCAGTTTGAGTATGTTTCAAGTTGTCTCAGGGGGAAAGAAACCCAGCTATTTGCTAATGGCTGCCATCTGGTTTCAGCGTGTTTTTCTGATGGTTTCAATTTATAATCAGTTGTGCTTTTTAGCCAAATACTTTTCTGTATCCTGTCTGACAAATAATTATAGAGCAAATTTGTTGAGAGGTATGTGCCAAAATCACACCTGGGCATCCTGTCAGGGGAGCGCGTGCACACACACATACACATACACATACACAGAGTTCTTCCTGGGAGGTGGCATGGGGCCAAGAGGTGCTAATATGAGGGTTTTCCCATTTAAAAAATCCCCAGTTTTGTCTCTCAGTGGATTTGGACTCTACAGTGTTTGATATTTCTTAATTTGTATTAAACTGACATTTGGTGCATGTGTCTGTAATAAAAACAGATCCTGGATGTGAGCTGTTTCACACTGCATGATAAATATATGTGTGAATATATCAGTGATCTGTCAGTGGAGGTCTCTGTGACCCCCTGCTTTAAATTCCTTGCCATGGATGACTTCATGCAGCGATCTAAAAGTCATGCCATATCTGTAGTATGATTTCTCCTCTGTTACTTGCTACAAAGAAAATGAAGTCACTCCCACATCCTCCTTGAAAGAAAAAAAAAAACCTTGCAGCCTAATCACATTCCACTTAATTTTTCCATGTATCCACGTGTTAAGCATATCATATTCTTTTTTGAAAGGGTTCCTTTGCTTGACCTGCAGGTGATTAATGCAGTTCTTGTTAACAGTGATAGATGCCGGGTGGTGGTGCAGCATACCAATATGTTCCCCACAGGAGTCACAGTACTCTGCATAGAGGGACTCGAAGCAGGAGCAGCAGTAGGGCCGTCCCTCCTTCATGATGTAGCGCTGGCCCCCCAGCACCGTCTCACACTCGAAGCAGCAGAAGTGCTTCATGTGCCAGTGACGTCCCTCTGCCTCGGTGCACTCATCCGCAAAGATGATCTAAGAAAGAAAGAGAAAGAGAGAGTATCGTTTATCACAAGTCCACAGAGGTAAAAACCTCAATTGGGTTATTAATGCGCGCTGAATGACAGCACAAAGGCTCGGCTCGCCCTCCCTCCCTCCCCCCACCGCACAGACCACTTTCTCCTCTGCAACTTAGCACTTCTCTTTGTCACCGACTTGTGTAGGAGGCTAATGTGTGTGGGGACTTGGTGTAATCTTGATAGTGCATTTACTTTTAATTACGCTGCTGTTGAATCACCCGGGTGCTTTTTAAAGTAGCAACAGTGTCCTTGTCCCCATTTGCAGAGGGAGTACGTCAGTGTTAATGGTTTTGAGATCAGGATATTGAGAGCTGACCCCATTAGACTTGAGAAACCCTTGCAAGACTTAAACGGTGACAGTGTGTGTTGGGAGGCCTGTGAGCGTCATATGACAGCAGTTTGGTACATATGAAGGTATGCATTATGTGAAGAATGTGTGTGTGTGTGTGTGAGTGAATATTTTATAAATAGCTCTACAATCACCGTCCCACATTAGTGGCACAGTATGTTAAAGCAGGCGACATGTGTATCTGACACATGATCCTCAACGTGCAAACCTGTGTGTGTGTGTGTGTGTGCATGTGCATGTAACGGGCACCTACCTCATCACAGGCGGTGCAGCGCGGCTTCAGCCTCTCTGCGTGGTGTCGGCCGCAGTAGATCTTCCCGTCCTGGTGAAAGTAGATGAGATCCACCAGGAGCTCATTGCACATGCTGCACACAAAGCAGGCGGGGTGCCAGCACACGCCGTGACCCGCCCGCGATGCAAATACAGCAATATCGCCGCCGTTTATCTGGCCGCCACACTAGAAAGAGATGGAGGAGAAGAAAAGTGTTTTTGAGAAATAAGTTACTGGCCTGTACATTCTGTCAGCATCTGTCAATGTTTAGATCCAACTCTCTCTTCCAACATCTAAACATCAGAGTTTTTTTTTCACCAGTTTAAAACCTGTTGCCCTCATGGTGCAAAACTGATTGTGACTTTGTAACATGAGGCTGTTGAAGATGTTCATACACTAATATTCCCTAAGGCTTGTGTGGTTTCCAGAAAGGATTATTCTATAACACCGATGCAGAGGAAGATGAATTATTTCAGGCAAAACAAAACCACTATTAAAATCATCACAGCAGTAAAATTGTAATAAATCAAACATTAGAACCACTAAGGCAGTTCAAAAACCCAAAGAGTTTTAATTTAGTATCACATAAGACAAAGGATCCTAACTTAACTGAGAAGCTAAAACTAGAGCATGTTTCAATGACAAATCAATTACTTTTCAAGTCTGCAGGAGATCACCCCTGAAGAGGCACTTTCAAAGAAAACCCCTTTGCACGCGATCCTCCTCTGTGAATGATTTGGACGCAGTGCATCTCAATCTTTTAACACAATTTTGCATGAAAACTGGACTAAACTGAGAGCACGAGGTCTGAGGGGGGGGGGGGGGTGGACACAGACAAGGAGAGGAAGTTAAGTGGCTCTTGGAGGACGTGGCAAAGGGGACGAATAAAAAATGGAGAGATATATGAGAGGATAAAAGGGAGAGCGGGATCGGCATGGAGGTGTAAAGGTAGGTTCCAGAGGCTGGAACGATAAACAAGAGGGAGTGCTAAGGAGACAGAGGGGAAAGGTCAGCTAGGCAAAGTAGATTTAGAGGGGTGGGAAGACGGATACAGAGGGAGAGTTACAATCAGGTTATCTAACTGGCACAAAGCCTATACTGCTGCAAGGAGGCCAAAGGGGGGTGGGGAATTTAATCAATACACACTCTCCCAACAATCTGCTCCCTGGCGCATGTGCATGTGCATGTGTATGTGTGTGTGTTGCTGAGTGGATGAGAAACACAAGCTGTAAAGCAACTATCCACCTGGGGCAGCAACACAACAGAGAGACGCTGCACTTTGTTTGTGCACTTTGTAACAAATTGCTATCGGATGCTGAAGTTTGCTGGTTTGTTCTTGAGAGAACACCGTTCATTGCACTATGCCGTTCCACAAGGCCACAGCAGCAAGAGCGCACGAAGACAACACATTCAATATTTGATGGGACACTGGCTACAGCTGTTTTAACCGTATCTTCTTCTCTGAGGTAACGCTTGACAAGAGACAACACTGTGACTGGCTGAGTGCGACAGCTACTTACACGCACAGATTCAACACTTCACGATTCTTTATGGCCCGGGAATTTTTGAAGTGAGATTGACAAGGTCACAGCGTTGTTATAAAAGCAGACAACTGTTTTGTCTCTGCCCTTTATATGTCAAGATAAAGCACCTCTCGTACATCACGACAGAGACCTGAAATGCCAGCAGCCTGTTCAGAACGTCTCTCACACTATTCACGGCTTTCATTCCACCGGCCACATGACACACCTTTGCTCTTGTCACAGTTAATTCACTCATGTCACGGGATGCGGCGCAGAAATGACATTTAGAAGTGAAATGATGGCTTGCTTTCAGATGATCCTTGATCTTTTTATATATATATATCCTCACTGCTGGGGGAAGTGATACAGAAATGATGGTTTTGACATTTCTGTCAGGTATACCTGCTCGCAAATCGCTCCGGTCATCGTCACCGGGAACGGACGGACATTGCCGCGGCCCAGGTTCTCCCGCTTACGCTGGTTACTGAAGAGCTTCAGCTCTCTCTTCTCCTCGTCATCCAGACCGTTACAGTAGCGGACCTGGACACACACACACACGCATCACATTAACATACCTTAGTTTGATCTGTTATGAAGAAGAAAAAAGAAGTATATGGTGGAAAAACCTATTTCTCACTGTTAAACCTTGTTGTTATTGTCACAATGTATCTTTAATCACTGTGGAAATCCAATATCATAGACAGCAACTCCTACAAACTGTCTCTTAAATAGAAGTACATAGCTCAACATGCTTTCTTAATTAAAGTTAGACAGGAAATATTTGTAAAACTGATGAAGTTTGGCCGAGGTAAACAGGGCAAACTGAAATGAAAGGTATCTCTCTTTCTTCCTCTAAACCTTCAGATGTCTTCACAGTCTCTGCTGAAAAGGCTTGTGCAAGAGTTGGCTGTGATTTGCTTTTCTCCTGTCTAAAATGTCAAGGGGTCAAATATATACTTAAAAATAATAATACTAGTGTAATACTGGAGGTAACAGCTGTCAACCAATCAGAGGTCAGAGATTAAGAATCTTTCTGATATGATGAATGAATGCAGAACAGGCACGAAGAGATTGAAGCAGCTGTAGATAAAGGTTAACTCCCAGAAATAACAAATCTCAAATGTCCATGGTGATAGTACCTGCTGTGGAAACCTTGCTGCTTCCATCTACCTCAAAACAAAACAACCCTCTCTGCCAAATTGGCTTAGAGAGAAGCTGATGTTAAAGTAAAGTAATGCGTATGTGAAAATTAGTGTAGGGATTGTACCACTTGTTTATCTTAGCTCAAGATTAAAATTTCTTGATGTGAACTACATAAAAAAGGCAGCTCCACAAAAACACCTCACTATCCCATTCCCACCCATTAAAAAGACAGACATTTTTCCTGTGGCTGTCTCCTCCCTTTGCCCCCTCTTATCTCTGTATTGCCCCGAAGGAGGGGAAGAAGGGAGGGATAGATTTGTGGATAGATGGATGGATGAAGGTGTTGGGGGAGGGGGCCCAGTTTGGACTCTCACCTCATTGTCGTGAGGCGGGAGCTGATGGAGCAGCTGTTTGATGCGGTATTTCTCTCCTGGGCTGTTCACATAGGGCACCTTGTCCTCGGGCAGGGAGCTGTAATACTGATGAACCTGAGGAGGAGACACAGACCCAGACACAATGAACAACAACAGCAACAACATCATACCTGACTGACGCGACGGGAAACAAAGATTACTTTCACGATTGATTAAACCCTTGATTATTTATTTTTTCTCCACTTATTTTGTCTTTATGTCTATCAAATAACACAAAATAGGGAAAAAATGTGCATCAAGCGGTCCCATAGTCAACAGTGTGTCATCTAGGTGTTTGTTTTAGGTGCACAGCAGTTAACAAGCCTCACCCTAAAACTCTTTAAATTCTCAACTGAAGCATAAAACTGCAAATGTTTGATATTACTATTTGATAAATTACATAAAATGGTTCATTTGCCCCCATAATTCTTTTGCTAAAACAGCACAAAGACCAATTAACAGGATCTATAACTGGGAGTGACATGCACACACGCACACTTAAAATCACTTTGATTTATAGGCCACCATCTGAGACTTAATGGAACCTCACCTCTTCATCTCCACACATTGACATGGGAATGTATTAATGCCCACAAGTGATTAACACACATGCATGTAGCAGTGCAAATGCATACGGCTGTGCACGACAGCACGATTAATGCTAATTTGGTCATTCAAAATTACATGGACATTCTTGGCATTACAGCAGCAGACAATGAGCGTCATCTCAGAGTTATTTATTGCAGCCTTTTTTATTACACTGTAACGGGGGGCCGGGGTACACCAGAGGTCAGCCACTCATATATGAATGTGAGCGGAGGAGAGGGAGGCAACCCACTAAAGCCACAGGGCTTTAACGGAAGATTTGAGGACAGAGGTCAAAGACAGATAGAGGAGAGGTGTGGAGAGGAAATAAAGACAGAATGAAAGTGTCAGACAGAGGAGAAAGAGAGGAACGAACAAGACAAGCTTTGATCAAATGAAAGAAAAAACAATAGAGTAGAAAAGAGGATTTGAAAAGATACGATATGATCGATACCTGCTGACTAGGTCACAGCAATCTTAATCACCTGTCTGTCTACTGAATGGGCCTACTGACTAGAAGCCATCAGCTTTGTCCTTGGCAATAACACAGAGTCTGTCACTCACAAACAGATTAACTTGAATAATGAAGCCAAGCATGTGCGCCTAAAGACCAAAATTAAAACTGAATTGCCTTCAGACTCTCCCATCTTTAAACTGAGATGCCCTAAAGCATCACAGTCTGTAACAAAGGCAGACAATATAGTGCAGGCTTATAGAGGCATGTTTGTTGTTGGGATGAATTTATAGCTGGAGTTGTCTTAAGCGTAACCCAATTCCTCCTGCTCTGCTTTTGTTGGCTTCCCCTGGTGTTGGCGAGGGCTGCAGGATCCGTGTCCAGCAGCATGGCTCAGGCTGCCGAGGGGCTGGGGGTGTCTGAGAATAGTCCATGAAAGACTGACTGTGGTCAAGCACTGATAAATCACACAACGCCTATACAGCAGGAGCAACACACACACACACACACACACACACACACACTGATGACAAATTAGGGAACCTCGCTTCCAACAACGACAGGGTTACAATCTGGAGGTGAAAGGCACACTGCCCGGAGGAAAAGATCTAAAGACAAATACACACACACACAAACACACACACACACACACACACGCATGCACATAATGGACACAGAGTTGCAGCGCGAGCCAGGAGGAGCAGCTTGTGATAATAACTGTAATCGAAAGCAGGCGAAACTAAAGACAGGGCAGAAGTTTGGAACTGCACTGAAAGGCGTGTTTTTAAAAGTTAAAGCGAATACGACGTTGCAGCTGAGTGACAAGAGCGATCGCTTCACACAGCTGGTTTCAATTGCTGTTAATGGCCTGACGGCCGGAGGAAAAGACACCGCCAGGCACCGGGCCTGACATTCTCTCAACAAGCCACTTTACAGCGGTTAGTGGACGGAGATATAATATCACTGAGAGGACACCGGTGGTAACGGCCAAACATGGTGGGAAAGAGGGTGTTTTCATAGCAAAGAGAGTGGGTTTAATGGCTGTGTTTTCATTCTTTGTGCTTGTCTTCTCACGTTTTTTTTTTTACTGAAATGTGCGAGCAACCACGGCTCAGCGCTGCAGCCAGCACGGTTGTGGGAGCAAAATCATTGTGTTTTAAAGTTAAAAAGGTGTGAGTGAGTGATTGGTTAATGAAGCAAAGCTATACTGAATGTTTTAAAAAAGTGCAGGTGCCACTTTCTATAGCCAAGCTAGCACCTGCGATGTTATATGTAAGGAACAGTAGCACTTCAAACTGTGGGCTAATGTTAGCATGCATTCCTCACAATTAAAATGATAATATGTTTGTGTTTTGTTAGTGTATTATCTACCATAGTGTCTTTCTTGGCATGTTGGCAAGGTAATATTTGCTGGTTAGCTTTAAACAAGCTCATGGCAGTGTGATGGTGATGGGCTCAGCAAATATGGTGGTGAACCTCTGGGAGCCATGAATCTGTCCATCTGTAAAACCTAAGATGTCATATGTGTGTGTTTGTGTGTGTTTTGATCACTTTCATCTGATTTTAGTTGTGGATAAAACACTCAAGACTCCCCTCTTACGATAGAGCTTCATCATTCATCTCTCTATTCACAGCTGCTGACTGTAAACAGGTCAGACCACTGACTGACAGTTTTTACAGTCCTTCACCTCAGAATAGAGGGAGACTAATTGACCTTAGGTCCACAGGTTAAGCAAGCCTCATATCCTTTTCAAACTGATCCTTTGTTGTCTAAAAGTTGATTTATCCACATCCAAACTGCGGGTCCATTTCAGATCCTGGAAAGACCTCCAGTTTGCATCAATAACCTTGAACTGAATTTCTTTTCAAATATCCCACATGTGAGCGGTCTGAAAAAAAAAAAAAAAACATACTTCATGTCCAACTGCAAATTAAAATCAGACCATGGTGGATGTTGAACAGAGTCTGCCCATTAGACTGAAGCTATTGCTATGTGATGGTTAAAAAAAAGGGCCACTGCTGAGTAACATTCTTGGCCTTAACAAGCTGTAACTTGGCAACATCCAAGAATTTTATTTGAGAAGGATGGAGAGAGAAAATATTGGCAGGCCCTCCCTCACACTGCAGCTAAATAACATCTCCAACACACTCAGTCAGTAGTGGCTTTATGTTTGGAGAAAAAGATTCATGTTCTAGTATGAGTCTGTATTTCAGTGACAGAAACACAAAGACACATGGGAGAGCCGATCAGCCCCACCTAAGCGCTGAGTTTCCCCCCCTCGAAATCCTCAGATATATCAGACTGAATATCACAGTCCTCCTCTGAAATCTCTTCTTACCGAGCGGTGACCTTACACCACTTCAGGCTCAACAGCCGGCTCATACTCCATACACCAGCTCCCTATAGTGAAACCAAAACCCACTGTGAAGATCCTGGAGTTTAGCTTGATGTTTACCATCTCTCTCTATTCACGTTCTTGCTGTCTTTACCTTCTGCGGAGGAAATCAAGGTGTTGAAAAGCCGTATATCAGGCGCACTTCCGCTCCTCAGTGATTGGTCACACACTTGTTTTCACAGCTTGAATGACTTGCACATCAGGTTGGGAAAATAGAAATTGCTATAGAAGTCGACACATTCCATGTATGTTGATATAAATGCTCTTAAATGTCACAGTTTTTCCCCACGGTTCTACCTGATTGTTTCTGTTCATGTTTATTGTCAAAGGGCAAAAACCATATCATTTTTTTCTGCTTTGTTTATCGCCTTGCTGCTGCAGTAAAGCGCTGCCCAGTTTCCATTATGGCTTGCCTGTTCCTGAGGTCATATCGCCCCGAGACGAGAACCTAATTGACTTCAGGGTTAGACATGTGACCCTGGAGGGGGATGAAAAATTGCTGTGCTAAGTCCTCTGAGGTGAAAACAGGGGGCTGTGCCAACATCGTGTATTGACCAGTTCATTGCTTTCAGCTCATCAACAAAATGAAACCAGCTTCCATAAACGCTTCTATTGTCCCATAAAAGTGAAAAAAACCTCCCACGTGTGCGCACCTACGGTTCAACAGAGTGTTGTAAAAGAGGATTTTCATCAACAAGCGTGGAGCTATTTAATGTGCACTTAGCTGAGCGTTTTGTGAGGGGCGATGAAACCTACTGTAAACATGTTTGGAGGCAGAATGAATTGGAGATTAATTTGACTGCTGGGGCCACATAATTCTTGTTACCCATTAGCCTGCAGAGAGCGCGGTCATCAGAACTAGTGAGCTATCATGTAGTTACAAAATGTGGGCATGAGGTGTAACAGTATACACAGTCTAGTAGTGCTTGGAATTTTTATTAGGCTTACACCACACTCTACTGGTATGCATATGTATTAACTTTTATTACCGAAACCTGTGTGTGCATAAGGCCTTTCGACCACAGTGAGATGATCGTTTACAACATTTTCTTTTGTGTGTAAATGTGAAGTCTCCTGAGTTCAAATCATATTGTTTATGGTGAAATCAGAGCTTTTTGAAAGTATTTGGCACACAAACTGCATATTGAGAGCGGACAGGCTCCATGGATCAGGCTAACAATCAGGTGATTGACAACAGCTGACAAAACTGCACGAACAGCCCAGTGTGACTGTCATGTGGTGCACATTACGGTAAGTGAAAACATGCTCGTACCTGTTCAGGTTTGAGTCCTGGTGGTACCCAGGCGTACTCCTCCAGGGCACAGCCAGAGTCGTCATCTGAGGTGGAGTTCCTCTGGAAGTCGTACATCAGCTTGGTGACCGTCTTCTCCATCTCTACAGGCATGGCTGGTACTGCATGCTCCTCACGACGACACTTACAGTGCACACAGATTTTCCTACCATAGGAAAAAAAAAACAGAGACAAAGAACATTTGTCAGGACATTGTTGAATATAAATTACACTATTGTTCAACTGGCACAAATTAATGAAATCTTTTAAAATCAAATTAGAACGTCAGATTAGATTAAGAAACAGTTATTTGATCTCCTGAGTTAGGCAGCTGAGAAATATGCTTTACACATTTTAACCCACAATATCTCAAGAATACACAACCATTAGCTTGAAAACAAACCCTGAGTTTAATAAATCACTATGTAAACAGAAATGTATCCGGGGCGATAGGGTTTCAACAGAAACAAGACGTCATACTGTAGAGGCTGTTTGGGCCTCTGAAGCTTGCCATTAATCACAGAAAATAAAAATAACCCAAGCAGCTTTTTTTCCCCGAAAGGTAACCTCAAGAGAAGCTGTGAAAAAAGGGAAAATCTGTCATCCAGCCGATTTGGTTGTGGGGATAGTGCCCCACCCCCCCCCCCCCCCCCACACACACACCTTTAAAAAAAAATCTGCAAAATCCCCATGACTTTTGTTCAAAAGCACATAAGGCCTGTGCATGTTTGCAGACCCTCTATCCATAAAGCATGTGAACTCCACGCAGTTTAAAGGTCAAGGCATCCCGCTGCAGCTCTCACAGTAAAATACGGGTGCCACAATTACATTGCCCCCACAATCCTCTGGGGTATCAAGTACGAAGATATAATCACAAACAGGCGAGGGAAATTAGCAGAATAGAGCCCGGTGACGGTGATGGAAAGCAGTACTGTACAAACACACAAACACATACACACTTCCATGTGAACAAGGTTAGCTAGAAACACTAACAGATGCTAAGCCAGGACAGTGCTCTGCTCTCATTAGTCAAGTGGACCCGCCCTGCTATAAAATGGAAAGTATCCATGTGTGAGTTTCCACAGAAAATAAGGCCAGGAGTGTTTGACACTGACACTCCTCTTCCTCCCCGCTCTTTCATCTACAGTTGTGTCCAGAGAGCGCTAAGGAGAGTTGTTTTATTCCATGGACTCAAACGAGCTTTCCTGAGGGTTGTTCTGCAAAATATTGAGATGAACAGACAGGGATTACTCCTCGGAGGACGACGCAGAACTCGTGCGACGTCTCACAAAAAGCAGAACAGGATGTGGGTTAAATACCTGATTGGATGGATTAAAATGAAAATCACCAGGTCTGTATTCGGGATTCAAATGGGGGAGAAACTGCTCATAGACAGATTCCCATGTCCTTGACAAGTCTAAGCCCCTGTGTGAAGAAGAAAGTCTGGGTGGCCAGAAGGTTGCATCACTCTATGACCGTTGCTGCCCCTCAGGCGGCCAAGCCAGAGAGACAATCCCATTATCTTCCCAGGCGGACGCCCGATTCTCTGACAGACAGCGCTACGGAGGAGCTTAAGGACACTCAGGACAATGCTTGACAGACTGACAACCTGGTTGGCTATGGATCCGTCTGTGTCAAGTGCTTGGAGCGAAGACAGCACTGTGTGGAAAGCTGGCCAAGGCTCACATTGTCTGTTGGTCAGAGGAGCACTTCTTGTCTAAGGGTTAGGTCCTGGTTAACAAAGCACTCCAGTCTATTGGGCTTAGTACTGATGGATTTTGATGACAGAACAGACACTGGAATTACTTGGAAAGCCCTTCCTAGCCGCCTAAGTAAAACATCCCACTGACATGCCAGAACTGGTTGTATGACATGCAATCGTTAAAAAGAAAATATACAGATCTGCAGGCCTTAATTTTTGGACAAATTCTCCAGCACCACTTGAAAATCCTTTCCATTCTCCAGCAGACAAACAAGGTATCACTGTCTGATCCCGCTTTCAGCACTGGCCTGAACAGAGCAGGAGAAACTCAACAAAATCTGCTGTCATTGCGGGGAAGGGCATGGCACAGACTTCACGAACCGACTCCATAAATATTAACAAAACTTACAAAGTGGTCAGGTATCTCTGCCCTGAATACTGATGGGTATGATAAATGGAGCGGCTCTGCAGCTTTGCCAGACAGAGTCATCAAGTAGCTGTCAAGTGAGCTGACTGGGAAAAGGCTGTTTGGAAAATCCCTGTCCCAGCGGCGTGATGCTATAGCCAGGGGCGACGCAGCTTGCCTCATTACAACCCAGCAACAGTCATTACTAATCTGCGGCTGATTAGCTGGATGACCTGCTCGAAAATGCATGCATCTACAAGAGCAAGACACACGGGTGATGATGACAGACAAAAAAACAAACAAACACATATAGACACCTCACCAAACTTTTCTTGACATGTTGCCAGGTGGTTAGCAGTTATTTTTGCCTTGGGCTGGGGAGGAGGGACACTTGGAGATAAGAGTATACAAATAGCCAGAAGGAGCCGAGTGGACCTGAAGGAAAGCATTTCACACCGCATTCCTCCTGAAAGGACACATCACAACATCGTGGCCCTGCTCTTTGCTCGCTATAGTCTCTGTGGAGTTAAACCTGGGAGGCAGAAAATCTTGTGACCTTTAGAGCAATGCACCTTTTCTGACCCGCTCTCTAAGACCAGATGTGTGATGATGACCTTCCTCGTGTGATTCACCTCACAGACATCCTGATTTCTCCACATCAACGTCAGCAGAAACACTGTAAGCCGACAAGGGCCCGTTGCTCCTTCTCTCCCCTTGTATCCTCGTGATTTACAATGCGGTGCATGTCTGGGATTTCCCCTCCTCTGAAACATAATCCCCGAGCTTCCCCTTGTAATCTACATGATTTCAATTAGGAGAGATTTGGGGACTTTGGCAACACAAGTCAAGTACATCACTGACGCCCCATAAATGACTCCGAGGTAAAATGAGGGAAGTTAATAGGCCTGTTCCTTATTCAAACATGACTGGCACCTCATCCCCCTGGGAGATGTAAATGCTGACGTATCATTGGTCCGTTTGAGTGTGAGGTTTTTTCAAGACCTGGGGGTATGTTGCTGGTTAGTGATCCCTGTGACCATGATGTCAGCGGACAATGATTCACCGTGTCGAGTTAATTATCATCACCCTGGTCTTCTAGATTAGCTTTGTAACCCAGGTAACGGGGTGTTTTTAATGTGTAACTAGGATGTGATAGGCCCCTCTGACAGTTGCATAGACTTCAGTTCAGTTGTTTTGGATCAATGCTGCATGGTCTTCAACATGTACCAAACAAATTTGGCCAAACCCAAGTCTGAGAAAGCCATCTGATTCAGCTGCATCCCAAAAGCCTGTCAAAGAAGTATGGCCTTGCAGGGTATGAAGCAGAAGGCTCATTCCACTCTCATTCCTGAGCTGCTCCCAAAACCACCGCAGCCTTTCCACGGCATCACTCTAGATGGTCAGATTAAAACCCCATCTTTAAATGGCAGCTCTGCACAAAAGCTGAGGTTGGATGTTGAGAGAGAAGAGCACAGAGGGGGGAACAGCTGGGTGCACACCACAGCCAAGTGTTGAGTCCTTTTTTCCCCGTTTCTGCTTTTGTTTTCACTAGAAGAAGGTCGGAGAGCGGTGGGGTGTGGTGGGGTGGGGGGGCTTTCTATTTAATGGCCTTTTGTTTAGTGAATACAACATTTCCGTTTCGTGTTCTGAAGCCTTAGATGGAGTTTTTCAAGTGCTTTAACAAATGGCCCCATTTTCATAGATTACTGATACACAAGTATGCACCGCAGTCCTTATACCTCCGATGGGCTGCATGTTGACTTCAGAGCCATTAGGAGTTAATCACAGTTAAACATGACTGGAGGTGTTCCTGACAAGAATCAGGTTCGACAAAGACGTTTTCCATTAGTGGCTAATTAGTAAGAACCAGATGCAACATGTTCCCGCGGACAGAGATTAGGCCTGCATCCACCTGTCATAACAAATTATTGGAGAGCCGATCCTTGACCGTTTCTAAAGATTGTAAAAATAACCCTGATGACGGTGAGATCATAGGTGCTATTGATCTGCGTTTTGGGAAAGGTGGGCTGCTGCGTTTCTGGAGCTTGACCAACACAAGGCACTAAAAGTCAGAGTATCAACCTAAATGTGATGGTTCTTCTGAATGACCCTTTCAGTAGTGTATGTAAAACTCGTGGAGGATGTAGCTGTTAAATGCTAATCACTGCTTTGACAGTCTTAAATGTACAACTCAATGGAGGTCATTTAACTTCAAAAAAATGAGTGTAATGCCAATGTTTTAGTGCTTAGTAATGCTAAATCAATTGAAAGGCAAAAGCTTGTCGAACCGATGTTAACCAGGAAAAATCTCAACCGTATAATGTGTGCAGTGCCGGCTGTAGTAAGTGGTGATGGCAGATAAGTCACACATTTTTGTTCTCTACAATAAAATATATTGTCATTGAAAAAAACTTGAGTATTGAAACGTTCCCCACTCTCTCTCTCTGTCTCTAAGGACTGGTACGTAACTGGTGTGGTAAGTGGAAAGCACAGAGATATTTATGTAACATCAGACTGGGGCTCTTTTCAGCTGCAGCCCCTCTATACTTGAGACTGGATCACATTACTTATTCATACAGTGTTGACTTGTTCCATAAAGTGACACTGCTTTGGACGGAAACTGGCAGAGTCACGGAGGAACGTGGTTCGAGGACAACCTCACTGCAGACCACGAGAGCATGCTCACACACCAGCAACCTGTCAACTACTTTGATGACCAACAACATTTAATTATTGGCTTTGGTCTCTTGACTTATGACAGATTTTGGGAGAACGTATCTACCAGTCCCTCTAGGAATTTTGCAGAATGATATGTTGACTTTTCTTTGAAAGTGTCAGTGGGAAAATGCAGTAACCAATAAGATACTGACATTTTTCCAGAGGCAGTTGTGGCTGTCAGAAATAATGTTGGTTTGGCATTTTGGCTGCTGTCAGCTCAGTTAATGTTTGGGCTGCTCTCAAACCTGAGGAGACCAGTGATACTGCAGCCAGCTGCTGAAGCCACATTCCCCCCTCACCCACTCCTCCCGGACATTCATGTGCTAATCAGTTACCCTTTACACTGCCAAAATGTAGCCTCCTTAACGGGTCAATTGGCCTGTATTGAGTCTTGTAACGTCCTTAAAACAACTGCCATGGAGATGCGATTACACCACTTGTTTCCAAAACAGCTTGCAGTAAACTACAGGAAATAATTAGAGCTTTTTATCAACTGAGATGACTCATAATTACAACAACATAACAGTACTTGACTGGAGAAACATCCTGAAACAAGTCGATTTGGAGGAAAACCAAACATTTGGAGATTCCAGAGTGCCTGTCCTATGGTTATTTACACAGCAGTCCACAATCCATATGGCACAGAGGCTGCACAACAAAGACTTTTCGGGCTAGAAAGCGCACAGTAGCCTGGCCACTGCGCTACAGGGGGTGGGGTGGGGGATAGAAACCAGTGCGAGCACGTCCGTGCAGGGAGAGCCACAGTTCAAGTCAGATAACTCGTTATTTTCTATCAGAATAACACCAAGTTGTGGGCGAGGACAGTGTCGATTAAACCCTGCTGGAAAAATCTCGAAGAATGCGAAAGTTTCCAAAACAGAGACCAGTGTCTTCAAACTGTGGAGGTGGCTTTAATATTTTAGTCCCGAGACCAGTTTACTTTCTTTTTGAAATGTGTGCGAAAAGAGGTTTCAGTCCGAAAAAAAAACACGACTTCATGAGCAAATACATCTGTGCCACATTCCTCCTTTCCATTACGCATTTAAAGCCCCCAGCACAGATCGTCGGTCGCGCTACACAAGCAGCTCCAGAGCAAAAACAACCACCACCAATAATCTGCTGCTTACCTTCTTATAATCAGCGGCTGAGGGCTGGAACCATAGCCCCGACCTCGGTGCTGCTTGTGGTGGAGCAAGTTTTAAAATACGTCTTCCTCATCGCAGAATGTGTCGCACAAACTCCAACGCCACAGCTTTGCCACGAAAACACCCCGCTCTCACCCCGGCTGTGTGTCTGCACCCCTCTGTTATATTTAACTCCTCCGTTTAAAAGCCTTTGTCGGCCCCCCTGCTCTCCGCAAACACACTCAGGAGTTCTGCAAACGGGGAGCGAGAGTAGACGGAGAGCCAACTTATAGAGTGCGTAAAAGCAGATCCCAGTTTGCAATAAGTAACAGATCCAAACCGGAGCGCGAGTTCCACCGAAATAATTTCAATTCCAGAGAATTAGACAGAAACCTCCTTTAGTCGTCTCCGTTAAACGCCGCCGCCGAGCCGACGTGAAGATCCGTGCGGACTTTCAGTGCGTAAAAGCACGGAGAGCTGGAGATGCTGCTGACCGACCCACTGACTAACAGCTTTAATTCTTAACCAGCGTCAAGCGCGCATATATAACATGCCACTTCCGGTTTGCACTTTCAACATAAAAGCCCCAATGTCAAGTACCACTGTCGTAGTAGGAATCTGCGTAAGTCTCATCAAATATCTGTTCATTTAATCAAATTAAAACTATTCTTTAACATTTTATTAGGAAGACGGAGTTGGGAGGGATGTAGCTGAACAACTAAACACAGCTTTCAGAGGATGGCCATGATATGTGTTGAAAGATTTGGAAAGGGTGAAAAAGAACAACAAGAAAAACATCATATTTATTTATTTATTCTGTCTGAGGTAAATAATGAAGTCAAAACCATGATTGCTTTTTTGCACATTCATGTTGTATGTTGTCAACATGCAAGCAGTGTGATCATTATAATATAATATTAAAAAAACATAAATAAAAAAAGTATTTTTGCCAATTACTGCAATGTTGAATTCACAACATATCACATATAAATGTAATTCGTACCAGTTTTATTTTTTTGGCCTTTGGATTTATCATTATAATCTTCCAAGGAGACTCCAGCCTCTGTTCGCTTGTGTTCAGTGAAAAGCTTTTATTTGAAAGAAAGTCGTTGACTTCCTGTCTCCTCCTGGCCCTCTCTGATTGGCTTGACACACACATACACGCACACGCGCACACACACACACACACACGCTGATATCCTGGTATGATGTCAGCAAGTCAGCCTCCCAACATTGGTATAATTAGCAGTGTGAATGACTGGTGCTCTGCTGGGATTTGCATGTGAATTAAACCACTTCCCTGAATCAACTGGCCATTGGCAAGAAGCGAGTGAGAGAGGTGGGAGAGAGGGGGAACTACAGGGTGCTGACCTGCATGGGGAAATGGGGAGGTGAGCCCCTGTAAACAAAACACTGCTGTTTTACATAAGAAACAGACATTATTGGGGAAAAGGACAATGGGCTTACAGACCAATGAAAAACCACTGAATCAAAAACAAATGTATAGCCAAATTAGCAAGATCTTAAAACTACAGCGGTCTATTCTCCCTGTGTGCACAAATGCCACAGAGTCATAAAACGAGAACCAAAAAGACTATAATCATTTACAACCATCTACATATAAAAAAAACAAAAAAAAACAGTATGTATTATGCTACAACAGACAGAAATGCTCTTGTGCCTCTGCTTTACAAAAGACCAAAGGCTGCTTGAGGCTAAAGCAGGGAACTGATTGATTAGCAGCAACATAAACAGCACAGTTGTTCCCTAGCAGATTGCCACCATCTCAGCTATTTTGGTGCCTTCTCAAAATCTCTCAAACACTCGCTTGGCTACAAACTCCATATCTCTCTCATCTCTGGATTGCTCAGTGAGTGGTAGGAGTGTTTAAGATCGCCCCACTGCTTATTTGTCTTACGCCACAACATGTCATGAAAAAAAAAGAAAAACACGTGAAGTTTACTGGCAATCAAAGCCTAACAGATTTATGAAGGATTTCAAAATGCAACTTTGGGAGTGGACAGCATGGAAGTGGGTTAGTGAATAGAAGATTTGTGCATATTTCTACCAAAGTGTCCGACTGGTGCCTGGTGGCTAAATACAAGAAAAAAGCTTAAAGAAAAAAAAAGTGGAATGGAAAAAAAAATCCTCTCAAAAGCTGCACGAGCAAGATTTTTTTTTTCATGCCGCTGCTGCTGAAAACAGCCGGCAAGTTTGAATGACCTCAACAGTTTTTGAGGAGAGCTGCATATCTCTTTCCTCCGTCCAGGAATTGAACCGCTAGTTTCCCTGGAGTCACACTAAAGCTCTGCTTTTCTTTTCAGCGAAAGCCGTCTTTCTGCCCTGGACTCTCCCACACGTGGCGACTCTTGCTACGTCTTAGTCTCGTACATAAGAACATATAATCGCGTCCCCCTTTACAAGCACGAGAATATCCATTTCAGCTCAGGCTGTACTTATGGCCTTTACACTAGATTTTACAAGGAGCTCTAAGTGACAGTGTCCTGTGCTTGTAGCAACCACAGTGTAGGTCAGCTGGTTTGAGGCCAACCATCTACCCCAATAAGTCATTCCCTTTTCCCCAATAAACTGTTCTTCGACCTGCAGTGAACTGCTTTAAATGCCATTAGAGGACTGAATGAAAGCATAGAGGCCAGCTTGGGGGACATACCACAGATAGCACTGCCTTCATGGACCCCTGGCATGCAGAGAGAGCGTCTACTTGGTAATTTTAGACAGTGAGCCAAACAGGTTTACTCCCTTCCTAACCATGCATAAGCATATTGAGGCCTTTGTCTCTATCAAAGCACAGGATGAGCGATTTTGTAAATACAAGTTGCCCCGGGGCCAGGAGCCTATCTGAAATATGCAAGAGTGGATCTTATCCTACAAGAACATTTGTCATGTCTTACCAGGGAAGGAACTAATTTATATACTGTCTGATATGGTCAGAAAAACACTCCTGATAAATCAATGCCTTTATCTCGATTTGAAATGTGGCCAACACTCCAACATGGCCTCCCCATCTTTATTTCTCATCTGCTTTTTTAGGAACACCAGTCTCCTCTCCTTTCATGTGGCAAATGCTGATGGCTATCACTCCAGAGTCAACACACGAGGCAGCTGGGACTCACCCCAACAGCTGATAGCCGAGACATGTTGGGAGGGAGTGAGAGACCTAACTTCCTCTCCCATATAGCTTTTCTTCCCACTGCTGCAGTGGGTTTACTCAAACTACTGTTAAGTGTTTCTGATCTATCTACTGGCTGTTTTAAAGAACCAACAAGAGCGTGCCAGTCTACCTGATGGAAAAGTGCTTGTTGAATCAGCTGAGCTTGACCCCAAGCAAAAGTCCTGACATATTACACTTTTATTTTTTCCACAAAGTAACTCTGTTTACATTCACGGTGTGATACATTGTGATGGTATGTGATATACGAGTTGTAGTTACATCAAGTATCCCCTGTTTCTGTTTCGTCATATCTTATTACTGAGTAGGAGACTGCTGCTGCGAAACAAACTTATGTGTTTACATTCATTCACAGTGAGAGAGCAGCTATTGTGGGAAGCAGAAGTTTGGTGTGGAAATTGCTTTGCTTTGCTGTGTTACTGAGGAGGAGAAGACGGCATAAGGATTTTTTTCTTCAACCTCCTTATTGTTGCTTTCGCTATCAACAAAGCTGCAGTGAAAACCCCCTTAATGCATTATTAATAGGACATAATAACATCTGAAACCTGTTTCTGTTGCACCTTTCTGGAAACTGTGTTTAATAGTTTATTTTCTCTTTGCAAAACTATTTCTCCCACCATGTCCATAATAATTGCCTCTCAGCCATCTCTGTGACTGCAGGCTTTTCACTCTGTCTTGCAAGTGCACCCTTCAGAATTACTTGGTAACACGACTGTTTCAACCAGTTTGTCGCAAGCACAAAGCAGCCTAAATGAAAACCTGGAGCAGAACTAAATTATTTCTTTATTGCTAAATTCAGTTCTAGGATATCATCAAATCAAGCAGTTGGGGGAATTGAATCCAGCACACTGAAAGTTACTTGTAAACAACCAAAGACAATCCTTTCAAGCTTGGAGTCCTTTCTGTTTTTTGGTAACCGGCTGCTGGATAACTTTACTCACGCTACATTTGGGGTGTAATGGTTCATGTGAACACCTGCATCCACTCAGAGAGGACAGTTAGTGTAAAGGTTCACTGATTTTCCCAATCTAGCACCAGTCACTGTGTTGATGGAGGTGCCTGACATTCAGTGAGAGCTCGGCAGCCTGAAAACACACTGACCTCCCTCCCACCATGACCTATCATTAATTTGCCCCAGCTACTCTGCACAGAAAGTAGATTTAGTGAGACATCAAGAATGGGGGCTCACTTCATTTCTTCCACCCAAGCACCCCTCTCTACCCATGTTCCTAGCAGATAAGTGGCCATTATTCATCCCGCGTTGAACATTAACTGGATTATTTCTGCACGGATTGTGGGGTGAAATTGTATTTGTCCAAAGGAAAGGAAATGGCAAGGAAATGAGGAGAGTAGCCAGCTTGGCTGAAATTCTAATTAGCTCGGGGGTTCGTTAACACACAAACTCTACTCTTGCTGATACAGAGGCCCTGTTAAGCCATTAAGAAGAGAGAGAGAGAGAGAGAGTACGGACATAAACTTTTCACGCATAAAGGCCCAGGGCAAAGCGGTGACCTTGTGGAGTGACTCCTCTAGGGGACCGGAGCTATTTTTTGCCCCTCCTGGCCCACTAACACAAGAGCTCTTCAGCACGGAGGAAAAACACTCTCCAAGTCCTCAACCTCTGTCTATCCATCACACCATCCATCTCCAGTACTGCAGACAGTACTCTCCAGGGCGATGCAGCTCACTTTCCAGCGTGCTGTGCCCAACATCGGCGGTTTGTCAGTGAGCTTCTCTCAGCTTTACTGTACATGTGGATTCTGACTCAAAACATAACTAGGTCATGCTCTGGTTTGAAAAAAAAATGCTAGAGGGAGGAACAATTGTAGGAAATAAAGAAATACTGTAGTGGACGCAGCGGGATATTAGGAATGGTGACTATGAGACAATGACAAATTAGCTTTGACATTATTATTATTCCCGTGTTCATGCCTTAGAAACATTTGGGAGAGAATATTTGCTGTGTGAATGCTCCACCCTCCCATTTGTACAGAAAAGTAATGTCTTTTAAAAAGTGTTGTGAAGTAATACAGAAAAATCTCTTCTTTTTTCCCCTAGCAACAAATAAAGCCAGAGCTGTGATGTAGCAAGATCTCTTGGCTGCATGAATGAACCACCCGCCTCCTAAACTCCCACATTCGGCACCCTGCAGCCATTTCTCTGACTCAACTCTCTAATTCAGCCTCCACTAATGTTCCTCTTCCCCACCTTGTCATCATGACCCAGATGAGTGGTGTGGGTGTCAATACTGATTTGCTGGCTCTCTCGCGCTATTACAGTGCAAGTTTTTGTTTCATTCACTACATCACTCCATCAACTAAACCTCCCCTGACTTACAGTATATTTGTGGTGCTCCTCTCTGTAACAAATCACCTTGCAGCCCTCGTCTGTGGCCACAATCACATGCCGACTGACCAGATGTTCAATCATTAATAATGAATATTAGCATACTCATTAGTTGGACCACAATTGCAGGGTGGCAGCCACAGTCTTGATATATGATCTTACCACTTATTTTCAGAGGGCTGCATAAGGCAATGTCAACACAAAAGCCTTTATGTGGAGTTTGGGGGTTTGGATGCAGTAGTCGGTAAAAAAGAAGCCAGGTAAAACCGATATGTCAAGTTGGGGTTAGAGGGTGTAACCAAACCTACCAACACATGCTAAATGTGTTTTTTGGATAAAGCCTCCGGAACGGGCCTGATGCTCACTGGGTTTTTTGGCGCTTAGCAACAGCTACTTACTTATGAGTTTAGAAGAAATGTTGCAAGTTAAAGGGATAGTTCAACATTTTGGAAAACTGGCCCATAATCCCTATAGTCATAGCAGTAGGTTCGTTACCTTTAATTGCCGGTGCAAGCAATTTCTAGAATGGCGGAGCTGAGCCGCAAGCTGCTCAGAGCTACGCTACGGAGGCTAATGGGATTTCTTTTCCCTCATCACACTCATCAAATACACAATCCAACAACTCCAAAATGCTCTCTTGGACAAGTTGCACATTCACTACGCTATGAGATAATAATGGAATGTTATAAAGTTGTTTTCGAGACAAATGCAGCTTGACTGCTTGCTGAAAAACTGCCCCAGACGGGAACGTGCGGTTTTTGCATGAATTTACCTCGAAAACAACTCTGTCTCGTAACGTTCCGTTATTATCTCTGTGCAGGTCACAACTTGTCCACAAGTGGATTGTGTATTTGATGAATTTGATGGGGGAAACCAAGAAATCCCATGAGCCTCTGTAGAGTAGCTCTGAGCAGCTCGTTGCTCTGCTCCGCCGTTCTAAAAACAGCTTACACTGACAATTAAAGGTAATGAACCTATACTGCTATGACTATGACAATGGGCCAATTTGCCAAAATGTTGAACTATCCCTTTAACCATCAAATTCCATCACTTTCTGTGATACCTACCTGCTATCCTCTTGATTTCCTGACTTGATTTTTTTCTACTGATGTTAGCATGCTAACCAGCTAGCTCTGGCTTTGTCTGTTTCATCACTTTCTAATAGCAAATCACTGTAGTGTGCAGTCCGTCCTGACAAAGCAGCGGGCATCATGACCTCAGGACACAGTGATGCTTGAAGACTGGTAAGAAAACAATCTTAATACAAATAGGCTATTGGCTTTGCAATAGCAGAACTTACAAATAGGCCGTTTCAACACAGAGATGGTAGCTATGTGATAAAAACAAAGAATGAATAATTTGGACATATGACAGAAAGTGGATAATAAGCGCAAAAAAATCTTTGGCAATCAAGAAATACTCTGTTTAGAATATTATATTCTAAGCAAAGATGGTGGTGTGCACTCCACTCTCTTCAGAGACCTCCTGTAATGGTTTAAGCTCAAACTTTTACTTAAATAAATCCCAACACTCAGCTATGCCAGGTTTAAATATTTAGTTTTCGAGGACTTGTGGGCAATGCAGTGACAGACAGGATCAGTCCATCAAATACAGCTTGGTCCGAGTGCACGTAGCCTAATCCAATGTGGAACTAACTCAAAAAATCATGAACGGGGCACTGTGCTGATGTAAAACTCTGCCATAAGTTTGGTTTTTTGAATTAGTTATCAGCACAGTTCAGCTGAGAAACGGACGGAGAAAAAAAAGAGTTTCTTTTACCACGTTAACAAGACATCTGTGCGTACCCATCATGAAACCAGCCGGTGTTTACGTGTGTGGTTTCAGGGCAAAAGTAATTAATGACAAGAAAAATGCTTGAACATGAGTCATAATAGTCAAGTGGGGATATACCTCCATTTGTGCTGTATTTAGAGACTGGCTACAAGCAGCAACATGTTTGCGGTAGGAGGGGCAGTGCTGGCATTGTTCAAAGGTTTGAAGTCTTATAATGAAGAGCATTTAATTAGTAACTGGAAATGAAGGATGATTTTTCTTCAATGCACTCATGCAGAGTGATCTCTGACCACAGACACATACCGTACATTCACTATCCAGACAAAAAGTCTGTGAAATTAGAACAAGGGGTGGAGGAAGAACAGTTACAGGGCCTATTGGAAAATATGGGAAAATAACATGTTTGTTTTGTGTGATCGCATATGTTCTGGCAGTTTAAAAAACACCAGCTCATATATTAAATATTTATCTATATCATAATATATTCATAAGAAACTATTAAAAACAGTATGATGGTGGTGAGGATGCTTTGGATCAGACTTGGACAGACAGCATGAACAAACAAACACACAACTGTCACCAGATTGTGATCCAAATATTGCTGAATGTGAAATAAAAGAACAATAAAAACTGCTTTGTTAATCTGTAGGATATCACCACTTAGTAAAAAAAATGCCTGAAAGAGGAGGTTTTCAAGGTCTTCACATGTTCATTATTCTATTAAAATGCCACCTTGCTGGAGCCTTTGTGTCTTTACAGCTTGCCTACAGTGGGAAGAGCCACATAAGACAGCCATACTAAAACATATTTAGTGCTATGCAGAACAGGGAGGATGGAAGTAGACAGAAACCTCCCCGAACCCCTCTAACCCCAATAATCCAGCTCAAAGTGTTTCAATAAATGCACATCTCATGGGCTGACTACATTTATATAGAGAAAGGAAGTGAATGAGTTGTGTGAGGAGGAAAGAGATAAACTCCAGCTGAGGTCATACGCGCTATAGTCTAAATAATGAACAGATATGGGATGAAATAAGGAGATAAAACACGTCCGATTAAGGAGGGAAAAAACGGAGTCACTTAAACTAATAGACTGGAAAAACCACACGGAACAACCGGTGAAAGACCACAGAAAATCTTCAAAGGTCAGTTTTGATTCAATAGCAGTGTTTTGTCTTGAAATGAGTCCTCACAGTCAGGTTTAGGCTGTTCAGTGTCCCCCTATTTCATCTTGTTACACTGTTTACACTAACAAAGGGTGATGGATGATGAGAAGATCTCTCACACACACACACACACACACACACACACACACACACACACACACACACACACACACACACACACACACACACACACACACACACACACACACACACACACACACACACACACACACACACACACACACACACACACACACCAGTGCCTCGGTACCACCCATATCAGTGAGGCCCCTGCAGCCCTGTCTCTATAGGGTCTTGAAAGCCAGAGGAGGTTGGAGGAGATTCTACCATTTCCAAGACGTGACATGCTTGTGGTGCGTCTCATCACTGCTCAATAATCACAAATGAATATGGGACTTTTATTGACTGATTGTGGCTGAGACTGTAGGCAGCAAATACACACACACACACACACACACACACGGACATGCAAGGCTATAGAGAAGGCACAGGAGGAGGAATGAGTCACACAGAGCGATCCACACACTCAGACAAATCCCATTAAACAACTTTTGTCAAACCGAGGTCAAATCCTTTGTGTGAACACATCTCAGTGGAAAACAGACCTTCAGTCTAGAATTTCTCACCGCTTTATAAAATGTACTGTTGAGCTTGTTTTGAATACCAGATCTGACCAACTGTCTGCCTATCAGTCTCTGGCTTTTTCTACCCCTACTTCATTCCCCCACTTACTGTTGGGTCCCCTACCTTCCCTATTTAAAGCACGGCCCATTAGGAGGCAGTGAAAGAGAGCAGTGCCCTGGGAGAAACTAAATCACCCCGGCCCGCTGCTGTTTACACCAGACCCGGCCCGCTGCTCGAGCTGCTGTTTATTTGAACTGTGAACCTCCGTGTGAGGTGTGTGTGAAAGGAAAAGTGTATGTCTGTGTGTGTGTAACAGAGAGAGAGAGAGAGAAAGAGGGAGCATGTGTACTGCGGAGGTGAGGGGGAGGGAACGGTTCCACACAAAACCCAGTGTCTCGCCCTCTGATTTCTTTCACACCTCTCTTAACACACTTTTCACAGCGTATTTATTTGCCCCGCGGGCTCCTGGCGCTCCTCGGGCTCTCCAGGCCACAGACGGGCCTCTGTGTAGCCCGGTCGGGGTGTAGCGAGGCCTAAAACAGACCTCTTACACTACCCCCCCATGGTGCTCCAGACACAATAATGTCCTTCTGCCGACCCACATATGACATCACAGCCTGGTTCTCACACATTCACATATGCTTGCACACACAGTCACACAGAAAACGTACAGTCTTGCTTCGTAGCATTTGCACACATATTTGAGAAAGAATGTGTGCAATTGTATGCATGATTATATTATATACACACACACACATAACCAGCCACACACACACACACACACACACACACACTTTTTTGGAACAGTAAGGTCAGTGTGGGTTTGGTTAAAACTGTCCAACTCAGGAGCAAAGGATAAGAAGACCTGAGAATCAATGAAGCCACTGTTCAGAAGGCGCAGACTGACTGGAAGAGCGACGAGGAATATGAAAGGCTGCCAAGTATTCAGACAGGAGAACAAGGACACTCACTGAGGAGACACATATACACGTGAAATAAGAGCACATAATGTACGCAAACACACACAAACACACATGCACAGACATCTACAGAAAGCTGGTGCTTATCTAAATGCTGACTGAATACACTGAAACACTCTGCATTTACCTATTGGTGGTGCTTTGGATGCTCTTTCAGCTCCATTTGTGTGTGGGTGGCTGTGAATTTGCAGCACAAGCATCAGTGGCCATAAACACGCCACTCACGCTTAATAAAACAATCACACTCACAAAAACGATGATATAACTGTTTTTTTTGTCTTTCTTTAACATCAGATTGCAATGTTTGTGAGGCACGCAAACGTGAAAGGCCACAGAAGAAGAGAGCTAACAGCCAAAACTTGTTTTGAGTTAAGATGATGACAAACAAGTGAGCTAACCAGCATCAGTTCCCTTAAGAATATTCACATGTGCTTCAGAATGACCAATCCGAAGAGACACACAAATCAAGGACTTAAATCCTTGAGTCATAAAAAAAAAGAGGGGGAAAATGTTGCAGTTGTTCCCTGAAGCGTGGAACAGCTAATCATTGTTGTTAGGCTCCACATGTGTTGCTGGTAATGTCTGCACATTAACACACAGTACGTCCAGACAGGAACATACAGAGACAGAGCAAACACTTGATGCTGCAAAGTCTACGGGCGTCACAAGGACCGAAACTTTGGTGCCAAGTCATAAGTCAAAATCCACAAATGTGATCCAAAGGTTTTGCAGCTCATGCAGATGTGATTCCTCTGGGACTGATGAGGGCAGTTGAACAATCCTACCAGTGTCCTATAGTCTGATGTCAAAGTTGACGAACAGACAAAGGCAGGAACTGCAAATTATAACAACATGTGGAAGGAAGCAGCAAGTGCAGGTATAACAGGTCTGCTGGGAAGAAACACACCAAGAACTGTTGGAGGATATTTTGCATTTGACGCAGATCAGCAGGGACAAGTAATAGACAAACAAAGGTCAGTGTGCATAAAAGTGTTAAAGAGGATTTCAAATGATAGGAGAAAACAACTCAACCTTAATGCAGCTCAAAGGCAGACATCTGGGTCTGTGCACAGATTTTAAGGAGAGTGAGTTTCACTTATTAACAACATCCTGAAATGTTGCTGTGACTGTTTATGAATTTTAATAATGGTTTGCGGCTAAAATGGGTTTTGTGTTTAGATGGTTGAAATAAGATCTCTGGTCAAAACAAGATGAAGACATTTTCAAATTATTCTATGACATAAAATTTGATTGGTCTAAAGTTTATGTCCCCTAATAAAGTTCAGTTGCTAACAAGAAGTGAAAGAGACTGTAGAGGTTAATGGGGACATTAAGCGCCATCATGCTACTCGAAAACCAATGCTGCTTTTACAGCCCCATTGTGTCATGCTCTTTCACTAACTTTCTAAGAGGAGAGGCTTTTGAGTAAGGATCATTTAAGCATCAAACACAAAACCATGTAGAACTCAGCCCCGGCCACTGGCGTTTTTGTCGAGGAAGTGGGGTGACACCAACATCTTAGTCAGCCAACAAAAATACATCATCCCTGCAGCAATCTGTTAGAAAGCTTCTGTCATCATTGTTCAGTCAGTAAAAACATAACATTGACTTCTTAGATTAATTTTTCACACCATGGATCTCTCACTATATCAGATTGACTGCTACTACTGGCACGCTGACTCATACCGGCAAACATTTAGGTTTGGAAATATGGGATATATTAAACACACATACTGTCACACACAACCATGCAAACAATCACATCACTGTCTTCTCAAGCTACGGGTAGCACAACAGACATTGACATACTAATCTGTGGAACAGCAATGTTGATATCCACCATGTCTAATCACATCGCAGCACTGCAGCTCAAGTATGTTTGGTGCCTGTTCTGGCTCCACTCTGGTATCTAGGGCAGCGTACCAGCCAGTAGAGTAAACTCTGGACAGGAAAGGCTGTTCTGTTCTGTGTGTGCATGTATGTGTGTATTTTTCACTGAGTGTGTGTATCTGCATGCCAAGACTGTGCCAGCCACAAGACTGATGCTGGCGTCAGAATGAATCACATTCAGTCTGCTATTTCTTCCCTGCAGCACAGCGAGAGGTTAGTGGAGGGAGAAAGACAAAAGACACACAGATCATAAAAACAGATCATAAAAGCAACATCAATGGGTGATGGACTAAGAGAGAGAGAGGGACACATAAAAGGGAGTGCGAAAAACAGGAGGGCATGTGAGATAATGCCTGAGAGAGGGAAAAAACATGACAGGGAGGGATGCTATCTCCAAGCCCATCCATCTGCTGCCAAGCTACATGCCAATACACCCATGCAATCTTTGGATCTGACCTATAGATTTGTCTAATTGCTGGTTCACATCCCATTGTATGCAACCCATACAATGGCATAAGAAGTACCGTGTTTAGCTCGATTTCCTACTGGTCTTATCCATCTCATAATCTGACACAAGCATTTACAATACACATTTTTTTTGGGCTACAGTAATTTAAATCCTGGCAATCAGAAGATCTAAAAGATGGAGAGTCGAACACAGAAAAAACTAATGTAGTCCATGAGCATGTACTTTTTTTCTTTTATTACTCTACGCTAGTCGCATATAGGAAATGCAATATATACGAGTATAATATATATATTTGAATAGGCTTTTATTTCCCAAAACTAGCATGTCTAATCTAAAATCTCTCCTTAGGTTATTTCATTTTATGCTTCCTGTATCCAAAATAGTGAACAGAACATTGTGATTTCAGACACTTACCATCACAATTTTGCCTTATTATTGGTCACACGGTAAATTGATACACTCTTACTCTCTTGGAAACTCCAATAAAATGGACAGTAGTAAACAAAATACACTTATAAGGGGACAACAAATCTAATTTCCTGATGCTAGCATGTTCCAGACTGGTTGGTTGGTGGTTAGCCACCAGCTAATGTGGAGCATCAGCAGTTCTTATGTCAGTGAACAGTGTCTATTGCAGCAATGCATGGATTAACTTTTCTCTGATATACTTTCTAGTATGAACAGTCACCCTGAGTCCTCAGCAAATTTGACCAGTAGCAAGCATCCTCGAAGCTGACCTCTTAACACAAGAGAAAACCTGGCATTGATCTCTATTGACCCTCAGCTACTTTGAATTTAGCTGCTGTGGCTGACCCCCGTTTGTCCGTTTGATCCTCCACTGATCCCTCCTCAGTGCACTGCTTCACCATCATGAACTCTATTGATTACACATAAAAATCAAGAATCTGTGTACGTCAACTGATCCTATTGGGACACGCTTTAATTTTCTCAAACAATATCTAATCAATTCACTGGAGGAGTCAGAGGGATGTAGTGAGAATAATCACAAGCTTCCCTTGATCATATTTGAAAATGAATAAATAGACGTGTAGACATAAACAATGGGGTATAAAAATGTCTCCTATGTTGGGAAGCGGATATGAGAGAGCACAATTTTTGATGACATAGCACAGATCTTGGGGTGCAGACAGCACGTCCTGAACAACACATGAAACTCTGTGCATCTGGGACACATTTAGTACCCATGTGCAATTTATTACATATTTCTGGAAACGAAGCCACGCTCGAGTCTGTAATCTGTTGATGGGAGTTTATTCCCGTTGTTCATGGTTTGGTCTGTTGTGACTTCAGTGTGGTCAGCAAAGTTTTTCTGAGATGAGCTGACAAAGAATGACTTAATGGGGGGAGGCGGCTGTATGAAGAAGTAGAGACAGTCAGCTGAAAGTTGAGAAATCAACTCAACACTCACTCAAAGTAAGTGCAGCTCCACCATCACCGAGCTCTTCACACTCCCAGGATTCTCAGCTGTAAATGACTGTTTTAGAGCAAAAGGGTGAAATTCATCACCCTCTGGATCGGAAGCCTGGGTAAACTTTAGAGATCCTGTGTCGGCCTGCAAACTGTGATCGTCAACTTGAGAAGTCCTGCCTTAACTTGGCAGTGAGTTGGCTGCAGCGAGCAGCATAATAACCAGTAATAGGTAACTCAACTCAACCTCAAAACAATATTATATTGCACATTATTTGATTTGTTTTTAATAGCATTCTTTTACTTATTCCACTAGCCTCTGGACTCTAATAGTACAGTAATATGATATTACTTTTTCATTACACCACTAAAAATCTGAGTATTTCCACTCTTACATTTGATTTTCTTCTTGTTGTGCTGCTGCATGAATAATCATAGAGACCATACAAAATTGGTATTCAGTTTTTCTTTTCTTTTTTTGGTGAATAAATGCCAAGGAGTGGGAAAACTTCCACGAGGAGACTCTTTTTGCTCTTTGTGCTGATGATAAAAGGAAAACAACAAATGTTTGACGAGGGACGAAGGATTACAAATTTGTTAAGAATTTATTCTGTGCAAAAACACAGAAGTAATTCGTAAATGGAAAAGGGGATTTTTTTTCTGCATTACTACCATTCGACACTGTCAATACTAAGGAAAAACAGCATAAATCCAAATGTGCCTGCCTCTACCACTGACCGCATTAAATCCTAATTGGCAGCACACAGACCAATAAAGACATAAGGATTTGGCTTCAATAAACCTAGTTAACATGAAGCTTTAAGATGGCCCACACAACCCCCATCTAAACCTCAGTGCAAACCTCACTCAGTCTCTGTTTAGAGTCAGCGCCCTCCTAGTGGCTCGCTACCGTGTTCGCTGGCTTTCTCAGCAGAATGCTAAGCAGCTGAGTGGCGGTGAGGCTACTGGCCAAGCAGCCACTTGTTAGGTCTGTGGGGTTAGACAGCCACATCTGGTCTGCCTGCACCCACTTAGAGCTCCACCGTGGTCGACTGTTCAGCCAAACCTCAGAGGTCAGGGACACAACCAGCGACCGTGTGTGTGCGTATAGTGTGTGTATAGTATACCCCTCACCCTTCCACAGAGTATATTCTACAGAAATAGGAATTGGATGTAAATTTAAAGCAGTTGTGCTCTGCCTTAAAAAAAAAAACCAAGATTTTCCTTGAAACACCAGATGAAAGGCTGCCACATCTCTCTTCTTTTTGGAGGAACGTGGATTTATGTGGGCTGGGTTGAGGTAGAGGAGAATAAACGGAGCAGGGATTGACACAGAACTGAAGGCTAAATAACTGAAACTGCCTTACTCATCGAGGCAAGATATTCCTGATCCTGTCCTTGAGCTCTTTCACCCCGAACCACTTTGTCATGATGCAAATGAAAGCATCTGATGCCATATATTTCCTTTAATGAAAGATACGGGCAAGAAATAGCTTCTTCATATGACATACTGAAATGAGAAAATGAATGACAAAGAGCCACCATCATATCTGCAATGAAAACCTGCTACTTATGTGCAGAAGCTCTGATCAGTGCTGTTGGAAATGAGCCCATATGGTTACGTCTATGCTCAATGACTCACGCATTATCTAGGTACTGTATGACACAGACCTGAGCCTGATGATTACGTCATGGCTCTGATGAAGACAGCGTGTGTCATACACCGTGGTTTTATTTGTTACTTTCAAACTCTAAATGTCCAGATAGTAACAGCAAAAGATACAAGATCTCAAACGAACTTCAGGCATAATGCAGCATGATGCAAGATAGACTACAGCTACTGTCATATTTAAGTGTGGTCTGTATTTTGCTCAGTGGCTCCTCTGCTCTGATTGCCTGTCTGTAAAAGCCACTGCACGCCACTGGAGTCCAGAAATGGCAAAGATAGTTTACACTGTGTCACCATAAGGGGCTGTATATAGGATTGCAGTAAAGCAGACAATCACTACATTGGGTGTTGGCACACATGGTAAAACACTGATGTTTGTTGGATATATATATATAGACATACATATGTGGGGTATTACAATGGAAAAATAAAACAGTGTTCCACAACAGAGAGAAATGCAGATGGGAGTATCATGTTACTAGAGCAGTCAGCACTTTACTGTATATGCTGGTGCTTTGCTGCAGTATGTTGAACACCAATCAGCACATATGGTATCTGAACTGCACTGCACTGGCATGTTGCCATGTTCACCTTACCTGAGGTGGGCAGAAAAGGACAACATGGAAACAAAATGTACAGAACAGCAGGGTAAAGGCCAGGATTACTGTGTGGAAACGCGGGTATTTTTAGAATGACATGCAGGGATGCAGCGACCAGAACTGGACTCAGTCATTGCACAGATCATGAACAATTAAG